>NC_139722.1:83739568-84019995 GCF_964211835.1 Anser anser
TCCAAAGAAGGAATCTGCTCAGTTCAGTTGAGTACATTGACCTTCCGTTACGTATAGTAACGCTGTAAACAGTGGGCCCAGCTCACAGACAAATAACATGAACTCATTAAGTTCAAGAGAAAGTTGTTTTTTTTTTTTAAAAAGAAACAATAATTTTCTATGTTGCCTATCATCCTGCAGCATGAAACACAGTAACTGCTCAGTTTTGGACGTTTTAAACTAGAACATTAGCTTTCAAATTTAATCAGGACAGGTCATCTGTTTGCCTAACAAGTGCAGATGAGGTACATTTTCAAAGGTATCAAAATGTACTGTCATACTGGTTTGCATCACAGTCAATAGCCCCATGTACTCGGTGACTTTTTAAGTAAGTAAACATTAATTACACAGGTATTGCTATGAACCAAGCCCATTGTTTAAAGGAAGCACAATTCTTGCCAAGTTAAAAGTCTTTACATAAGAACGTAGTTTTATAATGAAGAGCGGCTGTGTGAGTTATTAAAATCGTGTGTCTTCCTGCTTGCGCTTTGTACCAATGCAGAAAATGGACAAACATGCAGTAAAATGTAGCGTCATTTAGAAAATAATGTGTTAAAAAAATTCAGTATCTTATATTAAAGCATTTACACTGCATAGGCAATCATATAAGGATATAGTATAATAAAACTCATCAAATATACAAGCATGCAGCAGTTGCCTTATTCACAGTTCTAGAAATGACCACACATTGATTTCCTTAAATATAAATTGGGTTATCCAAAATAGATTTTGCAGCCAGTCTCCTTTGCAGTGGCAAACTATGTTCTCATGTGCATTGCAGATACTGACCTATATAACAGGCCTAAGCTATGCCACTGTATTGTACACATCTGTGATAAATACTGTGTTTGAAATAGGAAGGATAACGAGAAGTTACCATACTTCTCGTAGTAGAGCTTGGAGACTACACAATGCTTGAATTAAACAAAAAATATAAGCATATTTACTGTATTCTCCTTAGAGAGTAACACTGCAACCTTGCCACATATCTAGCTACTGCATAAGCTGGCCATGCAGTTTTCAAAATAAGTTTAGACAGGTTTTTCTATTTGAGATTTCACCCCATCAGAGGAGGTACAGTAGTAAACTCATATAGTACATACCCTTCCTGCCCTGCAAACTTTACAAAGGACTCCTGCTACTCTTAGGTTGTGTAGGGAAATAGAATACAATGCAATGCCAAAGTCACACCCTCAGAGAGGTTTTCTTGTCTTCATTTAATCCTATACAGCGGTGAGCTTCAAGCACTTAGATGTCGCAAGATGTCAGCACCTAGGTTAGACCCTTTCTGTGGCTGAAGGGTACCTGGAGGGTAAAGTTGGGGATATGTGGTTTGAATTTGTCTGTGGTTTTGACTAGCTTGTTATTGCCTAGCTTGGCACGCCAGTCTGGTGTGTGACTCCAGGACAACAGCGAACAGAAAGTTTGGAGGCAAGGCTCGTGTTAAGGTTGTGTGAGGTTTGAAAAATTGGGCTCTAGAGCCTGGTTTTGGACATGCCAAGGCAAAGTTGGAGTGAAGATTATGACTTAAACCCTTTCCCCCTTTCAGATATTTTTTCTGTAATGCCCACACTCTGCTTTTTCTCGTCTTTGTGTATAGTAACAAAGATTTTTTGGTGTCTTTAATCAACATGTGCATGTACTTCCTTTTTCTTGGCACTTCAAGTAAAGCTAGTACAAGTGACGCCACAGGATGTCACAACACCCAAGACGCAGGCAGCTGGGATTCATCGCTGTGTAGAAAGCAGCAAAGGATTCCTACAAAAATAGCATGTGGGAAGTAATAGCTTGATAGGGAAAAAGCCAGATAATGTGCAGAGAGGGAGGGAGCAGAAGCATTGGCTAATGAAAAAGGGGAGTGTGGAAAAGGAAGAACTGGGGGCAGTGGTTGCTGGAAGAAAAGGAGAGTGTAATCCTCCCTGGAGCATTTAGTTCAGAGAGAAGCATTGCCCTTTGTTTTGTAAAAAAGTGAGCTTTGGCACACATGTACATGGGAATGAAAAGGCAAGTAGACGGCTTTGGTATGTGCTATCAGAATCTGTTACATTAACGTACTTGTATGCAGTGGCCAGGAGTTTGCTTTTGTAAACTGTTATTTTTGAGTCTCTCCCTCTCTTAACGTGGTGCGTATTCCCATTCCCTAGTGAAGGAGATGTGTCCCTTACCAGCCAGAGGTGTACTGCTTCCTGTCCGTCTCGCAGGAGGAAGGCAGCGGAAGGCACTGTTGTGCCAGAGATGTGTCTAGCTCCTGTGACATAGTCACTTCTGTGTGTGTGTGTGGAGCCTCAGTGCCACATCTGGAATCTGGTATGGGGACATCCGGAACTTGAGATGGATATGGGGTCATCTGAGTGCTTTTACTGCATCGACTGACACCTGGAAAATGGGCTCACAATGTGTTACAGCTGGCTTGCTGCTACAGAAGCTGTTTTCTGCTTTTTCTCCAGACTCGTTACCTAAGATTTCTCAGTTGACATCTGAAGACACAAATACTGTGAGAACTGGCTTTATGTTGATTATTTGGCAGTAGGGTCTGTACAGATAGAAACCCCCTTTTTTGCTGGACCTTTATGCTACACACATCCATAGGTGGGCGTAAGACCGCTGTTGCCAAAACTTCATATGACAGATCTGGTGATTCAGAGTCTTCACCTCCAACATACTAAGAGCAGCAGTTTAGATGTGGGGGCTGTCCAGAAATGTAAGAGCATTTTTATTTAGAAATTTCAACTTAATTAATCTGAGTACTATGCTGGCCTCCCATTCTTTTTCCAACTCTCATTTGTTTTTTAAATCTTGGCAAAAATGAAAATATGCTTAATTTTGATCCTGACGTTGTAGGCATTTTAATATTTGCATTAGGTTCTTAGGGTTTCTTACTGAATATGTCATTTATTTTTCTTTTTGCAGGGGAAATTCTATAATCTATTCTGGGAATTTAAAGAATCTGGAGATTGTTAAAAGCAGATGTCACAGCTGCTTTGAGTATGGTGGGAAGGAAGAAGAGGAGCTCTCCAGAGAAATCTGACCGTTGGCTATAAAGAAGTTCGTGCTAAGCTTTGAGCACCAAGTTCCACAGGACTGTACCGCCTTTTGCGAATGAATAGACATTGGATGGGTAAGGCCTTTGCTTTTTCTAGAAACCTTATGAGCTCTACTTCTAGTAGCAACTCAAATTGTTCTTGGAAAGAGGAGAAAGTACATTTGTGTTTCTACCTGCCTCTTCAACCCCTCTCTCAAAAGTGAAGGAACTAATTAAGTTCCTAAAGACAAGGGTCCTCTCACGTGGTCGTGCTAAAGTTAACTACGCATTTGACGCATTGCAAATCTGGCTGTATGTTAAAAAACAGTTGACATTAGAATAAAGTGAGACCACCAAAAGAGGTATTTATGTCACCAGGTAATACTTATCCTCATTTAAAATTTGCCAAGCTTTTTTTTTTCTCTTCTACCTTTTATCCCTTCTTCCACACTTTTCATGTGTGTCTGTCCAGGTGAAGAACTGAGGCACCTTCCTCATGTGTTTGAGTTCCTTTTTATACCTTCTCTAGTATCACATTATGTAAGGGATCTCTGAAAGGGCAAAAGGTTGTTGAGCAGCCCACAGTTTCCATAAGAAGCAGGCAAACAAAAATATTTTTTCCTTGCTCCTTGGGCAATGACAAGTGGAAAACCTGGAATGGGTTGCTAAAGGAGCAGAAGACAGAGAGAGGGCAAGTAAGATAACGAGAATAGTTCCCCAACCTTTAGAAGGAGACAACTGTCACTTTCAGAATCATCCTGCTTTTCTGTTAAGGTTCCCATTTTCAAGAAAAAACAAATACAGGTATAGTGTCATTTGAAGAAATACAAATAAGGACAAGGACTAATGTGGTATGATAGAATACTGAGCAAATCTGTTAGAAAACATTTGTTAGCAAGTCAGTTGTTAAAATGTGGCTCCACGCTTACATTTGAAGTTTCTCATTGTGTTCCATACTGTCTTGTTTATATAGTGCTACGTATAATGATCTGTGCCATTAATCTTTACCATGAAATTCTTTCCTCATGAAGAACCCCGTGAAGCCTCTTAGAGTTGAAAATATAGTTCCAGCTTATAAGTCATTTATAAGCTTTACACAGATAGCATTTTTTTGGGGGGGAAAAACAACCCAAACAAAATGTGATTCATGTGTCAGATTTGATGGCCTGATATGTGCTCTTAGTTTTCACTGTTGTATTACTTCAGAATGATATTTGCCTGTCCAACTTGACTGTGTTTGTATAGCAAGAGAACATATACAACTGCTGCATATGATGTGATATTTGCAGGTATGTGCTGTGTTGTAAAGCCTTTGTTTATATAGTGCTAAAGACTGCTACTATACAAGAAAGAGCCCCATCTCTAGTATTGCTTTTCTTCTCAGTACCTGCTACAAAGAACTTGATGGGCTCCTGTTCCTGCTATTAAACATATTAAGCTTGTAATTGTTAGTTTCCTTCCTGTTGTTCTGAAACTAATCATGGGATGGGAATTCAGTCACGAAGAAAAGAAGGGTGAGTATCTAAAATGCAGGATTTTGCAGGGAAAAAGCAAAGTGAGAAGTTAGCCCAGAGCTTTTAGGCCAGCATCTGGTCTGTTAACTCAGTCTGATTCAAGTTGGTTTGACTCTGTGGCTATTTTTCCAACCTTTCTCTCTACCCTGATTACATTTTAAGCTGTTGAGGGAAGGACTGCTATTACAATGTGCGATGCAGTGCCCAGGATGTGTTCTTGTAAATTCATCATGATACAGATAATTTACATTATTCACATCGGTTACCATGAAACCCAGAACTTTTCAGTATAAGCACAAAAGAATCCTCTGGAATGCTACAGTTGTCTACTTTACTAGAGTATGGTGTTTTTTTTTTTTTTTGTAGCTTCAATCAACCGTATTTTTGTTACTAAAGGGAAGACCAGCATGTTCTTTTTTACAGAATTAAAAAGATTGGTTTATTCTAAAAAAAAAAAATAATAAATCCCAGTGTAGAATTTGTTGTGAGCAAAATACAGCCAAGTCCATTGACTGTAGTAGAATAATTCACAGCTAGAATTGCATTGCACTGTTAAAAATCTTAATTTTAACGAGGTATTCAGAAGTAGGCCACAGTGGCTTAATTTTTGTCCTACAAATATATTTTGAATTAAAAAAAAACAAACACTAACCTTAGTGTATTGTTGCAGTTACAGCGTATTGAAGTGGAATAGAAACATGTTTCCATGAAAAACCAAATTAAGTTATCCTGTTGTAACTGCTCAGTACAGCTAGATTCCTTGTTCTGTTTCTTTGTAAATTCCCAATATCAAGATAATTGTGCAGCTCTCTCAGGTTCATCTACTGACTTTAGCATCTGCTCAGTGTAAAGTGAGTTCTTCCCTTGTCTAAACTGTTTTGGATGAGGTCTTTTCTACATGCTAGTTTGGCAAGCTTCTAAGGCATTTGTGCAACGTGATGATGCAAGAGCAACCTGATTCAACACTGAAAAATTTGTAAGTAATGTCCAGCAGTATTTGTAGTGGAAAAATCACAGCTAAGAAAGCAATCCCTCTAAAGTATCATCTGAGCTTCTATAGTGTGCAAGTGTTAAAAGTGGAATATATTTACTCGCGTGTTTACCTCACGCAGGTATCAATGTGATTTTAAAATTACCAAGGATTCATTCTTTTTACATGGATTGGATTGTGATTGAAAAACCATGAATATATATGTATAAAAAGGCTAGGATTGGAAGTAAAACAGTGCCAGAAGTCACTCTCTGGGAACATACTATACATGTTGTTAGTGTTTTTGTGTTAAAATGAAGGGTTAATTTTGAAGTCCAGAATGGTTAAGATGTCTTAGAGCTCTCTATAAGGCCAGTCTCAGGAGTCAAGTGCATGATATTCAGGAGGAAGATATTTATAAGTGACTTCAGTTTGAAAATCTGGAATAGCCAGCTGATGTGTTACCATCTTACTCAGAAAGTCTGTGCTATTTTTCAGTAAGTACACACTAAAGTCACAAAAAAAAAATCAACATAGAAATGCTCTGGATTTCTCCTCAGATTTAGGGTTAAATGGTAGGTAGCATTCACATAGAGCTTAGTTCAGTTTTTATCTATGTAAAACTCAACAAAAAGTAGTAGAATTTAGGTAGCTAGTAGGAATGCAAGTAACAGGTAGGTCTTGAAAGTAGCATTCTGAGCATTTTTATTTACTTTATTCTTATCTGCTTTCCCCTGAACGATCTCTAGAGCCTGGATTTGCTGGAAGGAATACTGGGTCCTGTAAAACCTTGTACAGCAAGAACCCACATTGAAATATGCATTTCTTAGAAAAAAAAATGCTGAGGAGAAAAAACAAAGAAAGACAAAAACTTAAGTCCATTCCTGTTAGGTTATAGTTGTCATGGCACATCATGCTGCTTCTCTGCTCTTTGCAGAGAAAGCGAAAGTAGCTGCAGATACTAGTTAAGGGGAATGCTTAAATTTCATGCCCACTCTATTGCCTCTTTTTTCTCCCTGTGTTAAAGACAAAAGAACAACGCCCTTCCCCTACCACCAAAAAGACTCCCAACAGCAAAGCCCCAAATACCTGTTTGTTGTTTGGCTTGCAGCATGGTAAATAAGAGCACATGCAAGAGGCAGAAAAAAGTAGTAGCCTGCCCAAAACAGCTTGAGGCATAACGTGTGAGATTTGTATAGTAACCACTGTATGAGATTTGGGCTTCACCCTTGGCTGAAAGGAATTTCTGTGGTGATTCTTTTGCTGTTAGCCAGGTGTTGGGAGAATTCAGATTTTATTTATTTTTACACCTTGGCAGGACAGACTGCTTCAATCATGATGTGGATTAGTTGATAATAAAGGCAGGAGTAATTTGTGAAATAAGTTTTAGAACTGCGCTTGGATAAAAATGCTTGGGTTTAAATGCTTGTGGTTTGGACCAACACATCACGTTTGTTTTTTGTGACTCTAGATTTATGTACTAATCTGTAAACATCACAATGTGTAGTCTTCTTTCTTAGGAAGCTTGCTGTATGCCTTTCAGTACTAGATATAAGATGTTAGCAGGACTTCACGTGAGGAACAGTTAAACAAAAACTTCTATGAATAAGGCACTAGTAAATGTTTGCAGCAAACAACAATTACAGTCTGTATTCTTTAAGAATAAAGCCGTTCTGTTTAGGAAATTGTCTTTAATATGACAGAGTTACCAATACCAGTTAGAAGGGGGTTAGAGAAAGTGCATCCTTTTGGATTTTATGCCTGTGAGGACTGTGAGAAACTACGGAATACAAATTCCTGTTAAGGTTGGAAATTTGCTGTGCAATGGTGATATTCAGAAGAACTAAAGCAAGAGGAAACTGGTCTAGACTGATCCCCGCTAAACCAACATGAAATAACTGTAATGGATTTGCTACAGATTTATTTACATTGACAGAAGAAGCTGAAGCCAGAATTGAGGCTGCTGTAGCAAATCTAGTTAAACAGGAACAATGCTAACCTAAAAGAAATAATTGGCTGTAGCAGATTTTAAAAAAAGAATCTGCTTTTTTGTTTGTTTTTTTTTCATTAACTTCCAACTTGCTGAAGTCCAAGGATGCACTTTGTCTTTTGGCTAATGTAACAGACCAAAGCCTTCTGTACTACTTTGGAGCTGCTGCCATTGTAAATAGCTATTAAAATAGCAATCCATACGTTATACGAAATTAAATTTGAGCCTGCCAGTCCGGCTGTAGGATGGCTGACCACTATTTCTCATTAAAGTTGCTCAGAAAAGCCCCGACCATTCCATCATAAAAACAGAATATACTACTTCTTTTAAAAAGTACTTTTATATATCAGCTTTTTGGGGGGAGGGGGGGTGTCACTGAAGCACCAGAATTTGTTCATCAAGTCAATAAGAATGCAGTTGTTAACTGAGGGCCTCAGTTAATGTTTATGATTGCATTTACCTAGGATCAGTTCAATGAAACTACTATATCTGAATCGTTCATTTGCTATACTAAATAGAAGGTCAGTGGTAAGTCCACAGTCTGATCTTATCACTAAATACTGATTTGAAAAAAGACATTACCTCTAGCATTTTACAAATTTCTGTTGCACTGAGATTCTTCATTACTTGTACAAAATGTCATTTCAAAAACTTAACACATTTCTAATATCAATAATACAAGAGGGAAAAATATCACGTTGATTCTTCTTGTATATTATTGCCATCAGGTGCTACAACTAACAACTCTGAAAAGTGGGGGGGAGGTCTTTTTTTTTTATCTTAGTGAAAACATGGTAGTAAATTTATCTCGAGCTTTAAGATCACCTATCCATGGGGACCATTTCTGATCTCTCAGAAAATTTAAAACTATCTCAAGCAGTTTTTAACCCTCCTCCGCCCCCTTTTTTTGCATTGACTCCAAAGACTAAATTCATTGGTGATGTAACCAATGGCTGAAATTGGTTAAGAGTTTCACCAGAAATGAATCTGGATGTATCTTAATTTAATAATAAAAATAAAAAACACCCTAGATTTTGTGCTGGGGATCTCTATTGTTCTTGCAATACGTACACTAAAGTTATATACAGAAGAAAGAAAATACAAAATTTTGTCTTTCCAAAGATCTCTCCTTTAAAGTGACTCAGGTAACCTTTTTCTTTTTAGATTTGTTTTTTTGTTTCTTATACAAATGTCAGAATATATGTTTTCCTGCAGGAGGGAAGTCTAATAAATTGCATGGGTTTATCGGAATATTATCAAATGTTCTTCAACATTAAAGCTGTGCAGAATCTTTTCTGTAAAAATTGACAACTAATTTTTTTTTTCATGCTTTCCAGTAAGATGATATACATCTGGGAAATTGCAAAAGAAACACAGTGTTTGTTAAAAGTGTGCCTTTTGCAGTCCTAACCAGTTTCATGGTGCGTCTCTATCTCTTGCTGGCAAAGTAGTATTTTGAAGTTGTGCATGCATTGCCTTTTCATAATTTTCTAAACTGTGCTTACTTTTAAACAAAATTGACTTTTTTAACTTTTCAAATGAAACTTGTATTTTAAAAGTCAAGGTGGCTTTTTAACTTGGTCTTAAGATTAAAATAATCCATTGGGCCATTTTTAGTTTTGGTATCTCTTAACCCACTGCTTTCAAAGCGTGCCTTCTGTAATATACAGCCGGGTGAGAACAGTCTGTGTTTGGAAATAGTTACATGAATTATTAACAAAATGGAGAATGCAGTTTGCTTTCATGGCTGTATTTCTTCAGCAGAAGCACGATAGTAATGAAACATTTTCATTAAGAAACCAAGCTAATACAGTTCTGTAAAAGAATCTTTTTAAAGAGCAAATTCACACTTTTACAGACAGTTGCATGTCAGGGCAACTGAGTCATGTTTGTAGAGGTGCCTGTTAATACCAACTGAAACTGTGGCCCAAATGAAGGCCTCATGGTTCAGTTTATGCTGATGTATTCACTTACGGGGACAACATTTAAAAAAAAGCCATTTTGCAATTTTTTTAAGTGACAGGAAAGAAAAAATGTGTGAAAATGAATATATTATCATTTAACAACAATTTTTGCATAATTTTGCACAACCCTTGACTTTCCCCAAAAGTAGTATTTGATTTTTATTTTTTATTCTATACACTTGACAAACTTTTACCTTGGGGAAAATTTGTTCTTGGACTGATTTTTCTTGCAATCTCTAATTCTTTGCTTTTAATACGCAGATGTACGTTGTTAGATAATACTATAATTAGAAATAACTGTTATGTTGAAATGAATCCATATTACTTCGATGAAAATTTATTTAGCTGAGAGGTTTTAGGGATTATCATGAATTTGATTAGGCCAACACCAGTCCCTCAAAACCTTCTCATTCTCTTAGGAGATGAATTACCAGTACCATAACTGTAATGTATTTTAAGGCTATTTAGAAAAGATGATACTTTAACTAAATGTTCAAAACTAGAAAAGACTTACACGACTAGATATTTATTTAAAGGGAAGATTTGTATAGGTGAATATTTGCTTATTCTTCTATCTTTTCTAATAGGGTAAACCTACCATCTACTTGTATGTCAATAATAACTGATCTTGGAATGCCATTTCATAGCTAGGATCTTAGTTCTGCCAAGGGTTCGTTCTAGCCAGGATGGCAATTAGTGAAAATCTGAAAACAGCCTCAATCAATTCTTCTGTTTCTGTTAAGTTCAAATGAGGAATGTTAAAATTAACATGGAAGCAAAAATTGACATTCAGTGTCAGAAGTAACAAATTTGAAAGTCTTAATATAGAGAATATAGTTTAGATAGTTTATATAAGTGTGCTTTTTCCTAAAAACACCCCCCAACCAACCTTTTTTTTTTCCTTTTTTTGCTTTTTTAAGTCTTTTGTCTGTAAATATGAAAGAGGGCTACACCCAATGTAATTCTTCATTGTTGTACTAAACAGTAAAATAGTCTTTCTAATTCACATTGCTCATGGCAGTCTTATTTGATGTTGCTTTATTAAGTTTGTGATTAAAGCAGTTTGGGATTTTTGTTGGTTGTAAACTTTTGGCATAATGTGAATACCAGTCTCTTTCAAAAACAGCCTTGAGTTGCTTTATGATGCTTGTGCTGTTCCCCGCATCTGCTTGGTTGATAACAAGGCCCGTTCCAGCGTTCTGCGTAAATGCATTTCCTACCCAATCAAAATTACCTACAAGTAAAGGCAGGAATATACAATGAGTGAAAACAAGTTCTTTATTTAAAAGTAATCATTCAAAACTAATTTTCTCTTGCCTTCTGTGTACTATGTATGTATATATATATATTGTGTGTGTATATATATAAAAAAAAAACTCCATATACTTATTAACCTCTTCAGTGCCTACAATGAAAATATTTTGGGGCTTTATAAACAAATTAAAGTACATGGTTGCTCCATAATGCTGAACCAAACCACTAGATCTTTTAGATTACCTCTTGACAGGTATTTCAGAAAACTGAAACAGGTTTTATTGTTTTACTTTACTGGTTACTACCCACCTTGTCAAAGTCTAAGGTAATAGTAATAAATGAGAATTCCAGATGCTGATGGTAGCAAGTCAAAGAGGGTAACTGGATTAATGGTAAACCAAGTGTTTAATTTACATCTTTGTATTTCTCCAGAACTCATAATTATTTAAGATCTACATTTATAATATATGCAGTATTTTGGAGAAAAAATGTTACTAGAGCAATCTTTCAAAACAGAATGTCTGAACGTTTATAAGACTTGAACCTATCTGAGAAATTTATACTTTTTCTTTAGGAGTCACTTAAGCTATTTCAACATGAAACGTTAAGAATTCTGAAATTGTCAAAGATGTTAAATTGAATGTCAAAGATGGTAAATTGAAGCCTCTTTTTAAGGGACCTTTTTTACTATGCTTTCAAGTAGAAGATAAATCAGGTCCTTAACATATATTTTTATCACTTTTGCACAGCTTTATTTCTCTGTCCTTAACATCTCTGTGTGTGCATATATATATAGGGGAAAAAAACCACCACCACAACAAAACCAGCTAAGAACCCGTACTGTGTAGACACTTCATAAGGTAATGAAATTTGATCTGGGTATAAGAATTTAAAATGGAGTAAAAAGAAGATTTTGGAGCTCATAAAATACTTAAGAGACCAGAGAGGAATGAGCTCAGCTACTTGAAGTGAAAAGAGATTTGGGTAAATTGAGAGGGGTGTGGGTGCTTGTTAAGAGCCCATCAATGTGAGCTTTTCAGAGGAGCTTTTGGACATCTCTCTGTACAACTTGTGATTATCTTACTCTTCATCTGTGTGCATGGACATGCTTCTGTGTTTGCAGGCTTTCTTCGCCCCGACTCCCTTAGAGAATACTGGCTTTAAGCCCTTGCAGTAAGTCAGGGTGAGTAAGCTGGCAACTAAAACATCAAGCTGCAGCATATTAGAGTGCCTGTTTTCTCCTTGACTTAGTAGAATCTTAAAACTTACTTTTTAATTCAGTAGCCCTTTTTTGATCCTTCAGCTCAAGCGCAGCTCAGTCAGTTTTATATATGCATATATACTTAAGTTTTTATCATGCATTCAGTTAGCATTTGACTGACAGTGATCTTCTGCTAGGTGCCATGAAGAGACTTTATTTAAATGTACCTTAACCCAAAATACCAATTGAACACATATCTAACGTTAATAAAAGGAGGGTGTCCGGAATACCATTACAGTTAAATGGAATAAGATGACATTGGAAGGTAACGGCCATTTGTGGAGTATTTACTAGGTTTATTTACTAATCTGTCATAGGTTTATTAATGACATGGGAAATAGAGAGCAGTCCACCTTTGCTGGACTGCGGAAACAGATAATATGTTGATCATCATATTTATTCTTACTTCATGAAGTATACTGTATTTTTCTTTTAAGTCTATTTTTAACTACTGAAAGCAGTGTGTTGCTTTTGAGAAACTGATAGGAAAAATAAACTTAAGAATTTTTAAATGACAAGAGGTTCAAAGCTCAGTCTTCATCCAGGTTCCCAGAGAAATTAGACCAGTATTTTAATTAACAAGCATATCAGCTGTAGATTCCTCATTCATAAATGGGTATTGTTTAAGGCTTTTGGCTAACAAACAAATATTCTTGAGATGTGGTTACTTACCAATGTATGCAGCTCCATCAGTCACCATATATTTGTTACGGTTTAGTTTGGGAAGGGAAGTGTTCTTCTGTTCTTTAAGAAAGCATGCATTCTCTTCTTCAAGGTCAAAGAATTTCTGCCATAAAATAGATTGGAGTTTAGGTTAATAAGAACCATTCTGTCATGGACGGAAAAAATATATTCTGCTCTTCTACTCTTTATTGAAAATAAGTTAGTGCTACAGAACAGCTCAGGGTTATAGGCAAGCATTAATTTTCATAAAGTACTGCACGTTGTATTTCATACTAAATTCTCATAGCTTGTGATATGCAGTATACCCTGGCATTGTGAAGTACACAAAGTAAATAGGCACTTCATATTTTAAGCAATGCAATGCTGGATAATAAAGGCAACGAAATGAAGAGCAAAAAAAAAATGTTGTGTTCTGCATAATGAGAGATAGAAACTTGTTTAGTTCATTTCCACGTTCATCAAGAAGCCCTGGCATTTGACGTCTGCTTCAGGATACATACTTCCAGGTAAGACAACAAGTTGAATTCTTACCTTTATCTGGCACATTGGCAAGTTTCCTTTTGGAAACTATGCCAATCTCAGAAGCTTTTCAAAACCCCATAGACAAAGACCAGATTTACCAGACAACAAGAGGAAAATGCATCTGTTTTACCCTGAAGCGTGATGCCTGATAGATTTGTTTTGAGGAGCTGTAATGCACTCCTTAACTGGCTCAGTGCCAGACAGGAAGATTTTCCAGTATAATACTAAGTAATGTTTGTTTCATCAAGGAAATTAATAGCTAGACACAGATTCCAAAAACAGAAGCGGAGAATAACATGATGAAGTAGAAATTAAATATTTACTGCATGACTTGGAAACTTTGATTGAGGTTATGGTGTAGAGCCTCAGAACAAATCTAATTCACGTTACATTATTGATGAAAATGGCTGTACACTGCACCTGCTCCATGTGTCTGAGGAACTCCTGTACAAGCATGTATGGTTGACAGAAACTATGTACTTAGCAAGTTGGAGATGGATCTGAAAATGTCTTAATTACTGGATAAAGCCAGAGGAAATGTTCATGTTATTCTCTGCACAACAGAACAGGAACCGAGATAGTTAGCAGCCATAGGGTGTCCTTCAAGGACATTAACTCTTCCTGGTGATTTGGAAACTGAAGCAACCTGCTGTGTAACTGACTATTATCGTAGGAACTAGTCTAAAAATTGCAAATGGGTAAACTATTCAATGCCAGGAAACAAAACATGATAAGCTTCATTCCCAGGGCTATGAGATTTAGCAAAAAGTCGCATATTTTGCTGCAAAAAAGCCAAGCACAATCATCATAGAAGCTTAGAGTTGTGACATTGAGATAGATTCAACAGATGTGCTGAACTGAAAAATCACATGCCAGTTTCCTATTTGTATAAGCTTGTAGAAGAGAAGATTTCAGCTTCAGGCAGGAAAAGATAGAATGCTGGAAAATGTGTGTTCTCCAGCAACAGCAGAGAAGTCATTAATTCCTTGACAATGCAGATACCAGCAGGGAGCCGCATCTGCCCTCACAAACAGAGTACACAAATGTAGCTTTGACAGGCAAGTAAACCATCACCAGCAGTAAGTAGTAGCAGAGACTAATGTTCTCTACTGCGTACCTTCAGCAGAAATACTGTGCTAATAATACCACCACCTTTGGTTAAAGTTTCATTTGTCTTTTCCATCCTTATTTTAGGAGTTTAGAACTTCAAAATTCAGTTGGTGCTTGGGAGCGAAGGTTTCATAGTTAATATACAGCACTTTTTTTGACTCACAGAACATCTGTATTTTCGTATTTCTGGTTTCCTGAAAATTAGCAAAAGGTTCTGTTTTTTCCTATCTTACCCTAGCATGAATATACCTGCACAGCTTTCAGTTGGAGGCTCAAGAAGGGTTTTTGCCATAGAGCCATATACCTGGTCCATGGCACTCCTGCCTGGGCTCCAGTTCCCTGATGTTGCTTTACTCCAGTTCAGGCTTCCTGTGGGCTCTTGAGAAGCATCCACCTGCCTCTGGTCAGCACTGTAAGCAACGGAGCTGGACCACTTCTAAAGCTTCTTTGGGAGTTAGACCGTGCATTCGTGCATGGAAGATGTGCTTCAAATGTCAAGCACACAAAACGTGAGTACTAGAATGAAGGTCCCAAGAGACATGGCAATGAGCACTTCACCTTGACTTTACCCTTTATGACTGAAGCTTTAATTACATGATCCCATTTGGCTGAGTGCAGGGAGCAGGACAGAGCTCCCTAAAGGAGCAGCAGTCTGGTATGCAGTTTAACTCCTTGGTATTAGGCTGTGTGCTTGCTGCATTTACAATGTCCCTAAACAAAGCTTCCTCATAAATTCTTCTCGAGTCATCTTTTTTGAGAATGTGTTTATTGAATTTATAGTCTCAAAGTCTTTGTCAGAACGTTATTAAGGCACTGGGACAGGTTAGCAATTTTAAGTTTTCAATCAGAATTTGTAACTTGAGTTTCTCTTAAAATTGCAGAATTCTTGTGCATAAACATATATAATATGTACCTGCACATGACAGTATACTCTGTAGAGTTCTATGGTTCCCTTTCCAACATGCACACACATTACTACACTTTGATCCTGGCTAGAACAGAGGAATACAAAGGAAATGATTTTTTTTTTAAAGTACTCATCTGTCACATTTTGTGAAGTAAATAAATGCCATCATGAAGCCTGTGGTACAGTTTGAGCCAAAATTGAATAGTTACCAAGAAAGTCTGAGCCTTAGGCTATTAATTATACCAAACCCATCTTCTTTAATCAGTTCTTACCTAAGGCAGTGACTTGACCAGTGTGCAGAACTTGTGAGGCACAGCACAGAGGCAACTGAGTTCTGTTGTACCTTTAAAATTACATTTAAATCTGCTATGCTCCTTTTTTTTTTTTTTTTTTTCCTGGAAATCATTGTATTTCTATTTTAACTACAGTGATTCTGGCTAGAATATCTCTGCCCAGAAATCATTCTTTTCCTTTTATCATTCAGTTCTTTACAATACAATTCTGCACTAAAAATTTTACCTGTTTTAAGTAGATGGAAATGGATGTGACTATGTACAGCGTTAGGTCCCATTTAAATAAAAATAATTTTAATACATAAAATTTCGATGAATACAGAACAAGTAAGTTACTTGAAATTGAAGTGGCTTAAGCATTGTCAGTCATATGTAATTTTTGTCTTATAAACACACTTTATGCTGCTTCTCACTTTAAGAAACTTGTAATAACTGTATTTCAAAGCAAAAATCTCTTTCTAGATATATACATAAGATACCACAGTGTAACACAACACTTCTTTTCCCCTGCACTTCTTGTCAATTAAAAACAACAAGAAAAAAAAAAAACAATAACTCAGGGGATTGCTTCCGGCAGTTATCTGAAAAAAATAAAAACTGATTCAAGATGACTGATTAGCAATACCCTTAATTTCATAAAAATGAATTGTATCAAATTTTAAGTAGTACTTACCATACACTGTTCTCTGATACACATATAACACTAGGTATTTCTTACCTTTCTGATTGCATGCCTTATGCGAACACATAATAGTTCTAGTTTTTGTAATCCTGAATTTACAACCTCAATCTAACAAAATATTATTTTTTTCTTATACTTTGTACTTCGGTAAGGGAAAAATAGATACTTATGCAGATGAACAGTAAGGTTACACAAATCCAGACTAAAACACGTTTGTGCTGTCACTTTTACTCTATCAGCCAGCATAAACAAGACATACGGCTACAGTTCACTCTGCTAGCTTTGCCATGAAAGACCAGATGTAGTGTTTTATGCAAGCTGTCCCCCACACAGACTGCCTCTTGGCATCATTCTATTTTTCTGTCTTAATTTCAATGTCTGTTACTACTAGATATTATTTTAGTTCACTATATTACAGTTCCTATGTTATTTAATGAAATTTAAAGGCTTTGGTACAAACAGAGAACACTTTCCAGTTGTGAAGTTTTCTTGATTTTTTTTTTTTTTGTGGGGTGTAGGGGAGAATATCTTAGGATTTCAAAGCAATATGGATTATACTTACAACTTTCAAACTACAGCTTGGAACTTCAGTGCAAATAGCTTTGAGAGATGAAACAAAGTTAAAAGTAAGGGGATCTGTGTCTCTTGAGAAACTTATGAGAAGTCGAACTTTAATACTTCGTAAAACTAAAGCTTCTCGTATCTTCCCATCTAAATAGGGCCAGTATCTGTGGAGAAAGAATATGGTATGTTCATATAACTTTAAAAAAATTAAAAATAATTAAAAATAATAAAAAAAGGATTTTTATCCAATCAAGCCTAGAAGACATCACAGAGAGAACTATATACACTTATTTAATTAATTTTGAATTTATTTTTTCTGTCTAAGAAACGCTGTTCTCTGAACAGATCAGCCAGCATCCTTTTTCATAGCATTCTGCCCTGCCACCGTGGGGACAGTGAGGCTGTGGACAGCTGAGCAGTAGCTAGGAAGGTTGCTCCTGCATCACTGCCTCTATTGAGAGCAGTGGAGGGAGAACCAGCAGAAGCTACAGCTAGAGGGTGCTGCTTACCCAGCCCAGACAGAGGGACAAGAAGGATTTTCTGTTGCTTACACAAGTAAGGGAACAGGGACACTGAATCCTCCTCTGACTGCCATTCTCTCTTTTCTGGTGTACCATACAGGCAGAGGACTGGAATGCCTTCTGTTAATTTCCTGCTTTGAAAAGGAGAGCTGTGCATGGTGCCTGCATCTGTTAGCAGCAGCAGGAGAGGGGTTGCTTAAGGAGGATGCTATCTTTTCTTGATCAAGATGGGAGAAATTCTTCAACAAGTGGGATACTGGCCTCCATAGTGCTCATCTCCCACCTGTTGAGTTGGCTGTTCTTTGTAGTTCAAGCCTTGCATTCCTGACTGTTGGTGAGACCAGGTCAGGACAGGGAGAATTAGATAAAGAAAATGTACTTTTTCTTTATTCCAGCAGTGTCAAGGCATTCAGCCTAATGAAATCTGACCTCTGCAATGCCAGAAAATCTGGGAGCTGACAAGTTAGGGAAGCTGTGGCAGTGCAAAACACAAAGCCATGCTGCTAGGGAAAACGTTAAAAGAATTTACACAGGTGGCTTCTTTGGAGCTCTCTAATCCAGTGTATTTCTGAATTGTTAGGGCATGAGAACAAAAAAGGGAGGAATGTGGCAGGTAACATAATCTGCAACACTGCAGCAGTACTACATGTGAAGAACCTTTCCAGCATAAAGGAGAAACGAGAGGGCTGGATGGTGTGAAACAGGTTCCTACAGCACTACCCTGGATTCTGTCAGTGTGACAGAGGCTGTACATAATGAGCTTATCCGAAAACCCCTCTTCTGGATTTGAAATAGCTTACACTTGATATCAGTCAAATGATTTAAAAAAAAAAAAAAAGAACATACCTTCATGCAAAACGGGAAAAAAACACATAACAACCATGTTAATTTGGCCTAGTGGTGTTCAATTAACGTGCACGGATGGAACAGCAAGCTTAAGTAGCTGTTCAATTCATAGCAAGCGTTACCAAGAGAAAGAGGGACCACTGAATACTTGCCTTCTGAGTTGGATGGTTTTAGAACACTGTGGTGGCTTCAGTTGTGGGTCATGACTACTTTTTAGTGGTCCATATAAACTGTGTGTTTAAAAGTTACTTGGTTTTGTTTGTTTTTAACATTTCTCTGTTCTTCAAACTACAATATAACTTAAAATGTGATCTGTGCTGAATTCAAAAATAGCTTACATATATTTCAGTAAGGCTATGACATCTCCCATGTTTTATATGAGAACTCACAGCATGGTTCTTCTCTCTTACATGCACACCCACTCTATATTGGATAGCTATATGGTATTCATAAACTAGCAGTAGCTGTGTTATCAAGGTAGTGAATACAATAGCATAAGAAATGGGATTAATGTGTAAGCAGGTTCTTGTATTCCTGGGTCTCTTGCAGGTGGTCAGACTAGACAAGTTCTGATCTCCTTCGATAGGCAGATCCAAAGCTTAGGGCCCAGAACTGGAAATGTCTTCTTAGGTCCCAATTCTGCTCCTATTTAAGTCAATGGCAGAACTCTCACTGATTTCAATAAGAGCAGAATTGGGCCCAAAGAAATTGGTCCACAATGGTAACTAATCTCCTCTGGGTTCACTTTCTCCAGCAGTTCTTAATGGCAATTATGACAGTGTGCTGGCCTGGACACGGACACTCACCGTTTAGCATTTGTGTCGATGACGATCGGAAGGTAGTCCATGACAGCTATGTACACAAACTGTTTCGCATCATCGATAACATTGTATATAGCTTCGATATCCAGGACTCTGTCCTTTGGGCAGAAGAGTTTAGGTGAATTCTGTGAAGGCAAAAATTCAAATACTGCATTTAAAATATGGGAATAGATTTTTTTCTACTCCCCTCGTACCTCCTATGATAGCAGGTACTATTCTGAATTTTAGTAGAGAATATTAACTATATCTTTACCTGTTCTGCTGGAATACTCAAACATACAAAGACTTATTTTCAAGGCTTAGTTTTGCCTTGAAAACTTCATCTTTTAGGTATGACTGGGTAAAACGCAGACAGCACAAGCTTGAAAGCAGCGCAGAAGCTCTCATTGAAGTTTTCACATTTCAAAGAATTTTGTTGCAAAGAGTTCCGGGACTGGTTACTGTCAGATGGTCCTGTTTAAAGTACCACACGGTCACCATTTGCTCAGTCACTGCTGCAGGGAGATGCTGCAGTTTTGCAAGAAACTTACCTTTAAAACCTAGCTTCAGGTATGGAGTAGCTCTGTACCTGGCACTGCGCCTAGGGCAGCAGGGCAGCCAGGCAAAGCCTGCCGGGATCACCTGGCAGCAGAGAGGCCAGGGAGCTTCTGCTCTCCTGCCCGAGCAGAGAGAAGAGGTGGAGCTGCTGCCGTGCTGCTTGCAGCTCCTGAGAGCAGGGGCTGCTAAAGGTCGGTCACAGAGTGCGGGCAGGGGCCAGTTACTTACAGCCTGCTGCTGCTGTACCACCTCACCTTTGTTATCTGCAAGGGTGGCATCCAAACATCTAGATGACTATGTTTTCTTTAGGAGGGGTTGACTTTGTTTTTTTTTTCTTTCTATACAATACCTGTCACCTTAGTGCCTTAATCCTTGACTGGTTTTAAAGATTTGCTACAGATAAAGAAGTTAGTAAAATATGAGAAAATTAACAGTAGCAAGATTTCAAGACCAATATTCCGGATGCATTCCTGAACACTAAGAAAAACAACCCAAACCTCCTATGTTTTATCAGCCAGTCTGGAAGATGATTTTGTTGCTAAGCAACATCACAGCCACGATTCCTGACTCTTAAGAAAAAAAGTTCAATGACTTAATGTTGTCCTTGTTGTTTTACACAGCACAAAGATGGAAAGCAAAATACATAAAATACATTTTTCAAAGAATAAATTTGAACTCACAAAGAAGTGTAAAGTGATTTCGTTAAACATACTTGATATCTAGTATCTGAAACATAAAGAGACTATTGCACGATTCTTACACTCAATATTTTCTTGAATAGAAATTTTAAGCTACAGACAGAACAGCTAAAGAACAAAATTGTTAACGCATTCTCATTTTCAGATGCATTCACTACGAAGACCAGAAAGCCAAAGATACTTAGAAGAAAAACATTGGTTCTGCCTGTAACGCTTGTGTTACATTTCCATTCGTTAGCATTCCACTAGTTCGCTTGTGGTATGGGCGACCCACTCTGGTCATTTTAGTACTTTCTTGGTGTTAGCTGGGCAGTACTTGATGTGCTGATGAACACCTACCTGGCATGTCTCTAACATAACGAGGAAGTGAGACGTGTTTCCTAACAGCGCGTATTTGATGGTCACTGTCTCCCTCCATACAGGCAAGGCCTCTAACCATCTCAAAGCAGATGTCATGTTGGCGATACACAGTGTGATAACGATCCTTGCTTTCCAAGATCTCTCAATACCTTCCTTGCCCTACACAGTCCTCATACAGTAGCTATAGGGAGCTAATTCAGACCAGGCCATTCAAATAGGTTCAGTATTAGGTAGGTGCTCCTCACTGTGAGCAGTTTTTTTCTGTGGCATCAGAACAATGTATGTAGAAGTTGTTTAGTTACTAAAGCCCATTTTGCAGCCTGTTCATACAGAAGGAAAGTTACTTTTTTTCTTACGATAGATATCCTAGTAACTAAACTGGCTGTGACTACGTATTCAGGTAGCTCCTGGTATTGGACTTAGCTGATCGGAGCTTCTGAGTACAATAACTCCTTCCTTTTGTTTTCTGAATAGGATTTCAAGACAAGAGGCCTTTGTCCCACAGAAAAGGAGAACACATCAGAGGGAAGAAGTGCACATTCTGCCAACTGCATGCAGAAGAGCAATTTCTGTAAGAGTCTCTCTCCACTTGTCTTTGTCTAGGATTTTATGTCCCTTAAAGTTGGCCTTGCCCAGCTTTCATTACTGTGCACCCTTGCAGGAATGGCTTTCAGCAGGATTTCTCCATTTCTTACAGAGTGCTTAGAAGGGAGTAGGAGTTCGCATGCTAGTTCCAATAATGGCAACTACTTCAGGTGGAATTAATTTCAGAGCTCCTCATCTATCTGTTAAAAAGGCAGTTTTCTAATTTAATCTAGTCTAGGGACTAGCTTAAACTTAAGCTAATAGAGACTAGCTTAATTAAGACTCTCCGAAATCAATGGAAGTACATGTATCTTCATAAGACTATTAATTTCTGGCTGTCTCGGGCACTTCCAGATTTTCAGTCATTTCACTTAGGAATAGCTCTGTCTCTTGAATGACTTCAGGAGTGTGAAAATCCTGGACACCTGACTTTTCCATGTCTCTCTTCCACCAGGTGAAGTTACTCTGCCCCATCTGACTGTCTGCAACAACATCTTGTGCTAGTGGCTCATACAACTTGTGTGCTACATACCTTGTGTTGTTTTAGACTTACCTGGCAATAAAATGGTGGGGTTTTCCCCTTGTTTTATGCAAAATGGTAAGTAACTCTTTATCATCTTCAGTATTTTCCTGATTTTGAAGTTTCTTTTTAACTCATGTTATCTCCAAAATGAAAGATACTCTATCTTTCATTATCTCTATCAGTCTGTGTACTTTTTTCCAGTTTTGCTACACCACTTCTGAGATGGATGACTGTTCCACTTCTTCCCATTAAAAATACACACAGTGCTTCCACAGGGACTGCTACTTAAATTTTAGAAGTTTCAAAATACCATTTAAAAATAAAAGTAGATAATGTTCTACAGAAGCATGAATGCTCTCAAGGGAACAGTGAAGAGGATCAATACTTAGAAAGAACACGGATAAAACTCCAAGTTCTGATACCAAGCTTATTATATATCATTTCAGATATCTGATTTACAATTTATTTACTCCAAGTCATTCACCTTATATCCGCTAGTGTAAATAAATCAGCTAATTTGAAAGGCCTCCATATCATTTTCTGAATGCAAGAGGAAAAGTGAAATTTACAGAGAAGGAAAAAGAATAATGCACATGTTCTCCAGCAGTTTTCAGTCCTGTCAAATTGCATGTCACAGAAATCAGAATGAAAAAAATAAACTGATTTGTTTGTTCTGCACCATAAAAAAAACGTAACACTTTTTAAAAAGCTTTCAACTATTGAAGTAACAACTTCTCCAGACAGCAGAATAATGCATAGGTGACAACCATAGTGGTCTTTTCTCTGTAGCTGAGTTTCCAGTCACTTGCATGAGTCTCATTGTTAATAGCTGCTTCTGGCTAAGTACATGGCAGTAATGTGCATCTTTTTCAGTTAGGGCCAATTGAGAGAAATGCTTAAGTACAGGTGTAATCTACACCACATATGTTTCTATTAATGATAATTTCCATCAGTAGTCCTGTCAATTTCTAATAGGTTTATACGCCTTTCTGAACACACATTCTTTTTTTTAACATTAGAAAAGAAAGTAGAAGATATAAAAGCAAAGGTACTCAAGTGTAGAAGTAAAACTCCTTTTCTCCACCCAATATGTCAGAGAGAACACAACAATGTAATGGACTTCATGCAGGGAACTGAAAATCTGTATCTGTGAAGAGACATTAGAGTTTTTTCATACATGCTACTGAGACCTACCTAACCCAGTCACACCAGTCTGTTTTTTAATAGAAGAGACTGTTAGGAGAGTAAGCAGATGTTATATTTCTGGTCTTCCAAAAGTCTGATGAGATAAATAAGATTCTTCCCCTTCCTCCCCCCCTGCAATTCATGTCAGAACTTACCGACACAAAAGCTTCTGATTTAGTCTCGTTCAGCTGCAGTGTCAGTTTATTCTGAGTATCGTACACTCCATATAGTCTCTTAGACCAACTTGGAGGTATTTTATTCTTGTATTTTAATGAACTGTACAGGGCAAATATCCTTTGTAAATCCAGGACGAGGCAGCTGCAGTTGTATACGATGACGCCAAGTTCCTTCATCTGTGAAATTAAAAGTTCATATTATTAGTGATATTTTGGCTGAGGGTTCTGTGAAAATAGGCAGTAAGAACATCAACCGTTTCTGAAGGGTACCTTGTACTCAGCAGTATTACTGTCAACAACAGGAACATCCATAACAACACTTTTTTCAAAGGCAAAGGCATACGCTAAATTTTCAAAGTCAAAAGCAGGCAAAAGCTGTAACCGGGCTTGTATGCGCAGTGTGTGTCGCAGCCGCATGCCCGGCTGCGACACACTGCACAGATGGACACAACTCGAGAGTGATGCCCGTTTATCACAGGCACCATTTTTCCTGTAGGTGTTGCTCAAACTTACTACTTTTGGCTGGGGTGGTTTTTATTTTTTATTTATTTCTTGTTTACAGGAAAAGCATCCTCTCTGCTAGGTGACAGTTTCTTACTTCAGAAACAATTTATCTTCTCTGACTTGCGGAAAAGCTGAAAGCAATGAACTTAAGTTATTTCTTGGCTGAAGAAGAAATATGATGCTTCAGCTTCCAATACAAGGATGAAAAACAGGTGTTTAATACTCTGAGTAGCTAAATTGATTGTGCTATTATACGCAGCATGATCCAGTATACAGTACAACCAGTTAGGACACAAAAAGGTTCGATTCTCAGCTCCACCACTGGAATGGTATCTCACGAAGGTACATCAGATTTCTGGTCGTCAGTTCCTTCACATGTGAAAACAGAGACAGTGAAGCACTTCAAAAGCATCACCCTTCTCACATGTAGAAGTATGAGGAAAACCAGCCCATATAGACACTATGGTACAACTAAATGCCTTAACCTTAACAGCCTTCCTGCTCCCATTTAACTGAAGGCATGTCTCCTGATTATCGTAAGTCTTGGCTTGGCAGAGATCTCATTAACTACACATGCCCAGTACTTCTGGTGTTGATAGAATCTCACTTATAAGTGTATTTTCTGGATTCTGTAATCAAAGTGTTAACACACTCACACCCTCTCTCCCTTCTGTTGCTTTATAATATCTCAGGAAAGCACTGCTATAGGCACATATGCTATTGACCTCTCATTATCTGCATTTCACACTAGTTCGACCATCTCCAAAAACCAAGGAGACAACCTGCATGTACCTGTTGAAAAACAGTACGTAGGATAAATATTTAAAGGACCCATGCTGTTTTTCTGCAAGCAGACTCTCTTGGTAACATGTCTCAGAGGTCTCTCTCGCATGATGAAGAAAATAAGGAGGATATGAACTCGCCAGCATGTTCATCCATTCAGCGGCACCAAAAATTCCTTGTTGGTTTCATTCCCTCAGATGAGCTCTCCACAATCACATGGCATGGGGTAGTTTCTGGTAGGGACGTGTCTTTCTGTAAAGCCTGTGCGAACTCTGAACCCGCACTGTTATCTCAGAGCTTGTTCCTGCACAGCTCTCCCTGACTACAGATGAGAAACACTGTATGAGTGGGTAGAGGAAGGGAAGCGAAGGATAGAGTTGAACCTTTGCTCTTTTTCTGTACTCTTTTTCAACAAATCCCAATATCTGATATAAAAGAAACGTGATGGGTGGCAGGTACTTCAAGTCCCTGGATTGGAAATACTGCATACATAAGAACATACAACTCGTAGCAATCTCATTCCCAAATACTTACTGAATAGTGTTTTGTTTTTTTTTCCACAGGAACATTACCTAATATTCTTACTGCCTAAGTATTAATATTTCCACTAGCTTCTTTCATTTAATTTAGAAAAAATACGAAATTCCTGTATTAGCCTGCACAACCTGCAATTTCTGGGTAGTTGGAAAACAGACTACTTACTGCACTGCAGCCTTTCTTTTATGAATAAGCTAGTAAACTTATTTTGATGATAAATATAAATTATTCCATGCTGTGCCCAGCATCCTGGTCAAACATTCTATTGGGAATAACATCTTTGACTTTTTTCCCCTGGGTGCTGGTATCTTTGGGGACACTCCTGTATTCTGCTTAAGGCCCTCCCGGTCCTCCACACGCTGTTTGTCTCCAAACATTTTTAACTATACGTTACCTCTGTTTTCACTGTGTATCGCCAATACCACTCTCTTAATTGCCAGGCATGCCATTGCAAAGGACTTACTAATAGTATTCTGTTACATGTATCTGCATAATGTGGTTTAATTGGCTTTTCATGGCTGTTACTTGATTCTGACATAATTATGTGGTTACAGTTTTCCTTTCATTTATCAGTCCCATTATTACTAGCCCACTTTATCCCTTCCACTAAAAGTAAAGATAAAACAATGTCCTAACAACGTACCAGAAGCTGCCAGCCTTGTGTCCATGTGCGCAGATCTCCTGAGAGGAGGAGAGCTTGCAGTGTCTTCTCCCTGTCGGTGTACTAGAGGATTGCCCTTCCACCTAAGCGCTTCTCCCTGCGGTTAGGTAAGCCCAGGGCACTAGCAGTGCGTTTCAGTGCAGTTTGGCAGGCCGCTGGGCGGCCTGGCGCAGCTCCAGCATAGCCGGGCCCTGCCAGTGGACCCCGGACCGGGCCAGCTGCAACAGCTGCTGGGCGCCCCAGCGCAGGCCCTGCACTCCCCACCCAAACCACAGGCTGGAGCCATTTTGAGAGATACATTTACAGCACGGCCACGAAACCTGGCTTCCCACCATCTGGCATCTCACGGTTGGCTTCCCTGGAGGCAAGCGCTGGTCAGAGCTTTCCCTGCTTCTGAAGCTGTGAGGAGAGCTCTCCGCCACGCGGGTGGTCCGTGGTACAGACTGGGCTCCTCCTTTCCCTCTCCAGGAAAACAGCTACTCTCTCCACACAGCTGCCTGCTTTTATGGACGCAAGTTCAAATTTGCCAGACCTTGGGAAGTAGATCGAAAGTTACCAGAAGAGGGCAGACAGCGACTCACATGCTTACTGTGCAGAGCTCATTTCCTTAGGAAACCAGGTTAGATGGCAGTCTGTTGGCTCGTTACGGTCTGGTTCAAGTGCCTGTCACCTTACAGCACAAAATAAAAACAGCACAAACAATGCACATTTGTATGCATTAAAACCCCAGCCTCCTCCTCTCTTATGGAACAGCCCTAAGTAGGTTTGGAAACCAAAAAAATGCACTGCTTCAGAAGCCTCTTCCACACCAAGCCTATTTTCACTCCCATACTCTGAGGTGAGGAGAGACTGCTCTTTTTCCAATTAATCACAAAGCCTATCATCCTGGAGGCATTTCAGAGAGTGGGCTGCAAGGATGTGGTGGTGACAGATTTAGTACGAAGGGGTATGTCATCTAGATAAGGGAAGATATTTTCTCTTCAGTTGGAGAGCTGCTGTTATTACAGACTTTTTTTTTCTTTTTTTTTTTTTCTCCCAGTCTCAGAGGAGAAGCAGAAAAAAGACTTATATTGAAAGAATCAAAATCTTTGTGTCGGTCCCTGACTGAATTCCAGTGACTGAAACCTGTAGCTAAGCATCATCAGAGATACATTCTATGGTGAAATCCTCCAGGGAAAGAGCTCATAAAGCAAGTAAAGTATTTCTTCATCTTGAGTTTTTAAAGCAACTTACCCAGTAATGAAAGCATCAGTGAAAAATTAAAGTGAAGAAGGTCTCAAGAAATCAAAACCTTAATTAGTCTAAGGAAGATAATTCTGAAATGAAAATACTTGCAAATTTGATTGCCTCGAAATGGAACTGAAATACATGGATGTGAAAGTCACAATGTTGCTTTTGAGTGACATTTTCAGAGTATGTGTTGGGGTCTGGGAACTAGAATGGTTTCCTGGACAGGGAATTTTGACTCCTCTCTTTCCCTTTTTGTTAAGATCCCCGAGTGCTCTTCTCAAAGAATGAAAAAGATTCCTCGTTCTTTCCCACGCCATTTCCATTTGTGCAGAGCAGCTATTAAAGGCTACCAAACCAGCATTTGTCTTTCTTGCCAGTAAGTGCTTTCTTAAACTACCAGGAGTGAATGGTTAACAAGGACTCAAGAAAAAATGAGTGGCTTAAACCCACCGTACAATGATGCTCTACCTACAGAAACCAATTAAGCTACAAAAAATAATAAATATGGCCTAGTTAGGAAAATGATTTTTATCACAAGAGGATGAATGCCTTACTAGACTGGACAAACAGCAAGATTTCGCTAACAAAAATTTCTGCTTATTCATTCCTCTTTTACATTTGTAGGCGTCATACACAAAATGAGAAAAACAAGGAGAAAGAATCTAAACCAATACGGGTGTGGACCCATCACGCTAAGTACCATAAACTGAGAAACAGTAAGACTTTGCAAATACATTTGGATCATGGGTCAGGGTGGCACATTATGTCCTTAGCCTGCACTGCACAGACCAGACAGTGTGTTCTATATTTACCTTGGGATACACTCTAGGAAACAACCCCACTGTGTAGGCAAGGTACTATCTGACCTACATAAGAGTGGCACAATCTGGTTCACAGCTTGTAATATCTGTGTTGTGGTAAATCTGGCAGGAGGCTGCAGAAAATTCCTTATTCTAAATTCCTAAATTATTCTAATTCCTTCTCCTAAAAAATGTTTTTAATGATTGCTCACTCTCGAGCCTGATCGTGAAAGCACCGTGCAGCTCTCCCGAGGCATTAACTGCCATTTGCCCAAAAGCTCTGTCAACCTCCACGTGCCAGGCATCCATTGCCCGTGCTAGAGAAATGCTGGATTAAGCTACAGGTAGTCTACTGAACACTAAATTTACTCAGTAGACCTTTTATATATAGGACTGTGTGTGCATTTGCCACCTGTCTGCCATTTGCCTATGTTTGAAAATGTATTTCATTATCCTTTCAGACCTGTGGGGTTTTTAATGACCAATTTCCAAATGAATGACTGAGCAAAACCAGAATCACAACACCGTAGGCTAACAGAGTAACAAAAAGCATGCTGTACTGATATATCAATTACTAAGGTTTGAAAAGACCTCAGAATTTCTATAGCTTCTAAACAAAAATAATAGACAATGCATTAATTACTACCTTAGAGCAGGCCACATACATTTTCAGGGATACACTCACTATCTTTTCATAAAATATGCTATAAACACGTGGTTAGCCTGTGCTCCAAACACACGGTTCCTTTTCACTTGGTTATCAGCAAAACCTGTCCCCTACCGAAAATCTCCCTCTTGTTTTCATCTGGTACCAGTTAATGCTGAGAGAATCTTTTCAAATCATACCTAGCATCATCTTAAGGCTGCCTTCTACAAGGCTGTTCGGCACCTCTCGCCAAAATCTGCTGAGTGGGTATGCGGCCAGACACAGGCGACACTGGCACGGGAACCTTGGCGGTGGTGCCGGAGGGGGAGGGTGCCGAGAGGGGAGCGACCATCACCAAGGGAGAGAGAGGCAGGGAGATTTGAGAAAGGCGAAAGCATTTCATGTGTAGTAGTGTTTGATGGGACTGTTGTAGCGACTCTACTGTAACAGGATTACAGGAGCAGTGCTCATCACAAATTCATTAGGTGTAACAGACCCCACTCGGATAGCTGCCACTGTGATGTACAACAAAAACACAACCCGACTCTGAAGAGCTTGTGAAGGCTGCAGCACAGCCTGCCTCTCTCTCACAGAACAGATGCAGGTATTAGAGCCCACCAGAATAGCAAAGCACGTACCTTCGCTAGAAATTGCAACCTATCCTTGTGCATCCTGAGCCAAAACACTCCCTCTGTGCTCGGCTAGTAATACAGCGCTGAGGCTTCACAGCTTTGTTATGTTAAAAACAAAAGATAAAATTCAGTGAAATCCAAATCCAGCACAGTCCTGCTTCCATTTTTTCCTTCCACATTGATAAGAACATGGGACCTATGCTACTGTTGGGAAATAATAGATTAATACAAACGGTAAAGCACTATATTCTCAGGTGGTGAGTAAAACTCTGTCTCGCTTAAGCTATCTGACAGTAAGTGTAAGATCTAAATTTACAGCATCTGTGGATGTAAAAAAATTGTCTAGGTCAAAATAAATTTTCTTATCTGAGTTCCCTGTTATTCTGAAAACCTCGTAGTGCTTTTGATTATTATTTAGGAATTCCAACATTAAATTTTGAAATTAACTGTTACAATGATACTATTGTTCCTGTTTTCTGTAGGCAATTTTATTGAATAAATGGCATTTTGAAATTCCTAGAATTTAACTCTTAACCATTCTCCAGCGAATCACCTTGCAAGACCTGTACATGGCTCTCTCTTGTGCTTGGCCTACGTCCCACAATTGCATAGATGGCACCAGAGTCTTCAAATGTTACCACATTGTGTTCTGAGACTAGCTCTTGGTTTCTTTGCCAAAATATAATACTTAAAACAACAACAAAGTCTCAACAATACCTTTGGAAAGGTTAACAGTTTACAGGCCTATGCGAGTTAAAACACTGAATCACGAGGAAACAGATAAATAGAGCCACGGTCTAGTATTGTGCCCAGGTACTGTACTTGGACATTGCTGAGAATAGGACGTTCAGGTTTCCGCAAGGTCCAAATGTAGGTTAAAAAACAGTTGATGAACAATAATAGAATAATACAGGACATGTAAAGTCAGGAGTACATTCAAGAGCATGTAGCTCACCCTTGAAATTTGGACAATAGCAAGTTTATCCAAGTTTAACGCTCTTACTAGGAAAGCAAACGGGGGAGCTTTACCATCGCAGCACTGACAAGGGCATTTTAAAAATCTTTGCACATGAGTCTTTCCTGCTAGGCTCATGACTTTCTAAAGACTACCACAGTAAAGAAGAAAATATTACCAAGCTATATGAAAGACAATATAACCAGCCCCCTGAAGGCATTAATAACCCTCCTTTCTATAGAAGGTTTCAGTAGCATGCAGCAAAGCCACGTGTTCAACTACAAAAAGTGAAATACTGAGTAGGTGCTGATTCAGTATCTACAGCCCATTGCATATCTGCATGAAATAGAGATGTTGGGGAAAAACAAATATGATCATGTAAATAAAGATTATTGCAGTACCCGTCCACAAAGTAAGTTAGTTTCAGAGACTTTTGAGTGTGTGTGTAAAGCTGCACTTTGGCAGCTTTAACATACTGGTTCTGTATTAGAAGAATTCTGCCTACATAATTTTTTAATTTTATTTCTTACTGAAGTAGCTTTCTGAACTGGTAGAATTTCACATGCACCTATACCATGGCCCAGTCTGGGAACTTCCCAATTATGGGCTGCTCCTAGTCCAGGTTTTTCTCCAAGTGAAGTTGCTCACTCCAGTGACAAGACAGTGCCCACCCCCAACATTGTTACCATCCAAGGCTAAAGGTTAATTCTCCATCATCTGGGTTTTAAGGGATTTAAAAATAATTGGCAGGCAGATTTCTACTGAACTAGAAAAAAGACTCCTTCCGCTTGACATCAAAATAAAGTCTCAGCCTGCGCTGGGAACTTGATCCCATCAGTGAAAATGGAAAACTGTCATTCAAGTCACTGTGCTGAGAATAAATCTCAACGCGTGACCAAGGAGAGAGAATGCATTCGATACACAATGCACACAGCATTTGCACTGAACATCAGTATAAAGCCATAACATGCTCTCACAAAAAGAACGGAAGGGACATACAGATGGACCAGCTGTACCCTGATAACGTGCATTTGAATTGGCAGCCACTATCCCTTCACTGGTCTTTAATTCTCACTTTCAACAAGTCCATTTGATTTCAGTCTGTGGGTCTTGCCAATTGAAAGTTCCAGGGAAATTGGAACTTCACACAGTATTTTTACTTTTATTTCCTAATGGTAAAAAGCTGCTACAATAAGGCATAAGAGATAATTCAAAAGCTGCTAATTTTTGTGTCCAGTTCCTTTTTTTTTTTTTTTTTTTTTTTGCTGGTCCACACACAGGTCAGGAACACAGAATTGCACCGTGATGCTCTACTAATTTCCACTTCACCTCACATTCAGTAGATGGCCCTACCATTGTTTTGCACAGCATCCTGATCTTAGGGAAACTATGCTGAATAACAGTCTGTTCAGCATTTCATTTCTGCTGAAAGATATTACCACAGAGAGGCAGAACAAGCGAGGCATGCAAATGAAGGGGGGCTTTCTTTAAAATGGCATGGCTTAGAGAGAACTTTGTGGGGAAGAGATAGCAATGCTGCTTCGAAGCAGAAAACGAGAAATCCCCTCTGTCCTTGCCACATTAGAAAACACAACCATCACAATTTTTATGTCAGCCATCTGCTCATTGATAAAGAAAATCCATCAAAAATATATGCATTCATACAAACGAATAAATAACATTTGTTTAAACCATGGACCACTGTGTGGTGATGCTCACGTAGAACCCAGCGCCGAGAGTGGAAGTTTGGGCTTTGCTGCTGCTGTTGATGCTCACCAACAAACCAAGTGCGACACATCGCTACTTGTCAGAGAAAGCCAGAAGGCAGAACTGAATCAGTTAAAAATTCCTTGCTATATACTCCATCAGCATAATTAATATCACTTGGCATAATCACAGCCTAATTTATCATTTTCAAATGACTTTTCAGTTTACAGTTTCATTACCCCCTCAAAGCAAGCACAAGTGTCTCTTCAGGGAAAAAGCAAACTTGCAACTGCAAGAAACCATTTTGCCAGAATCCTATTTGATTTATTTCTTGTTTTACTGTAGGAAATCTAATTAATGTGAATTCTAATTTGATTCTGTTTCTCTTTTCAAATGCAGTTTTTGTTCCTTATATTAAAGAAAAGCACAGGCTAGGAAGAAAAGGACCACATTGTGCTGGCCTTCATTTCACTGCTGGCAAGCTGCAGCACATTTTGGTGCTGGTGTCACTCATGAAATTCAACAATTAGTTGCCTCACTGGAACCATACAAAATTAAAAGGTGTGCTGAAGGAGCCTGCTAGCTTCTGGAAAAGCCTGGAATCTCCTTTACTACACCATGCGCATACATCCCGCTGCCTCTTTCCATCTCTCCTGCATCAGAGCCTGTATCGCCCTCCTGTCAGCCCTTATCATGCAGCCTCCTCACGCAGCTGGAAATCACAGCACGAGCTCTTAGAGTTTGTTCTCATCCTCGGCAGTGCTGCAAGGGGCAGCCTCCCTACGTCTTCTGCTGTATGACACTGAGAGGAGAGCACAGAGGACTGGCCTCAGAATAAAGGCAGTATTTATCTAAACCTTTTCTCTCAAAGCGCATGGTTTCTTTGGGGCTTTCAGATTCGCGGGCATCAGGGAAATGCAGCAGCACGTAGTTGACTAATTGGATGCATTATTTATAACATCACTGACACACACAGAGGGTTTTCATTTTACATACCGAATAGAGATTGGTGGCAGGCGTGCTGTGGACACAAACTGGGACAATGACATTACATACGAATTACTGCTGTAACTGTTCAGCCTTGCCAGGCTACCTGATCAGACTTAGAAACCTTGATGTCAACGGAGGGCCGAAGGCTCTAATTAACTTTTGAACCTTGATTAAATGAAGTGTACAGGACCTTGAGGTAAGTTAGAAATCCAACCAGTTTAGACAGGTAATTTAGCAAAATATTACACAGGCAGCCCCAGGATAATGGCTAGCTGATATGAAAATCTGTTTCAGAAATCCCTGCTTGCTCTTTGTTCATATTCTTTTTTAGTAGCCAGTTTACTATTTTTGGTTGTTTCAACAAGGAACCATCTCCACTGTAAAGATGTGGGCCTGCTATATTCTCCTAGGAAGAAAACTTAGAATTAAATTCATATGTCATATTCCTGTCTCCTGACCCTAACTGCAGAACACATTGATGCAAGTTGCCTTAGTTTCACTGTGTTCCACTTACATTTGGGTCATCTGAAAAGCCTCTTGCTACTTGGTGAACTGGATTCAGCTGCGGTATCAGCTGGCTGCCACTACATAAACAAATAGTAATAATGCATGCTGTGTCTATATCATCGTGGAAAGGGGGAAAATAAATTATTTTTTAAGGAGAAAAAAACAGATCATGACCTATCTCAAACGTGGCAGATGCTAACCCTATATATATAAAAGTGTATTTTTTTAATAATGTTGTATAACAGCCCATGTGCAAGAAGCAGAAATACTGTGTCAAAGATGTCAGAGATCAAATATGCTAATAAAAGTATAGTATCTACTTAAATAGCTCTTACATGAGTTAACACTGAACAGAATGAAGAAGAAACAACAAACAGTTGTGAGACCATTAAGGCTTAATGCCATTGCTGCCTGCAATGTTGGGTAATAATCATTTTATAGGAAAAGGAAAGAAATACCTGAAAAGATACCTGGGAACGTGTTATTCCAATTCAGCATCAACGCTCACAGTCTGAAAACTGGAAAATATTTTTTTTCCTCACATAATTTCTATTTGAGTTGTTATGGCACGTATAGAGTTAAAGATAATAAAATACCAGTCACAAAGATGATAAAGATGTTTCCAATACACTATGCTAATAAGCAGAATGTACATCGCGGAACTGTTTTATGTGTTCATAGTGTATATACATGGTATATACACGTGTTGTACCCATGCAGCAGAGCTACACACAGAATGATTTGCTAACCACAGAAACATACCATACCATTAAATTTGAAAGAAATGCCAATTAAATCATTATATTACAAAACATTAAAATATATATAAAACAATAATATATAAAGTAAATAAAACAATCCATTTACATGATGAAATAATAAAGTAAAATAAAAGATAATAAAAACATATTAAATCATTATATTACACGAATTTCCCAATAGAGGAATTCTCACGACTTGTGAAACTTCCTGAAGACACCCCTCACACGTCTGTTTGCCCGTGCTGCCCGCCCCGTGCACCTTCCTCAAGCAGTGATTCAGTTTGCCACAGAGCAGTTCCAGGCAAACATGAACGATTTCACTGCTTTGGTGAGTGTTGTTTACTTCACAAAGTTAAGAAAAGTGCCTGCACGATGACTTCCAAACTAGGCCTTAATGTTTGTGAAGACAATATCAAAATCTGAACAGGTTTAGAGGTGCTGTTAACTCTGTACATTCATATGGAAGGACTGCTTTGTCACAATCTATTTTGTTCTGCTCGGCAATTTGTGTAAATAGAAAGATGAGGTTTTACACTGCACCTCAGAGCCATTATTCCTTTCACAGAATGATTGAAATGGTTGTCCTTCCTCGCAGTACTCATGGAGATCTATGGCCCTGTATTTCAGCCTGATTTACTGTGTCTTTTTCACAAGACAATACTAAACCCAGTTTTCCTTGAAAGGCTCCCTGTTAAAATGGAAGGTGGCTGAGCTGCTGCACTGGGGAACCTTTAGGGGTTGAGGCAGTTGTGAATGAAGGTGTTTGTCTAGAAGGGAACTCTGTGCAATACCGAAGTACGCACGTGTGGGTGGAACCACTGACATACCGGGAATATACATTCATGATTATTTTAATGTTGTTATTTTAATTGTTTACTTGAACAAGGCTGATCTGATGGGGTATGCTAATAACTAATCCCTCAGAGAGGAATCCGCCTCCATTCATTAACATTACTGACTAGGATTAGTTGCCAGCAAGTTGTTGTGGGAGATGACAGAACAGGCTGTGGTGCATTAGCTCCCCCCGCAGAGATTCAACTGGGTTTTAATGAACAAGTTCTCTTTCAGCGCAACATCAATCACATCCTTGGGAAAGCAGGGAATTTACGGCCTTTCTTCCACCCACATAAGTCTACTTTTTTCAGACTGTACCACCGGCTGTCGAGCTTGGTGCTGGGACCACTGGATCTGAGTGTACGGCCTGTCATGTTGTCTAGGACAGACAACGTGGCTGTAGACCTCATCGGTCTTTTAGAGCTATGACTCCGGAGTTGCCTACCCCTTGGATGCTGAACTCCAGCTGTAGCTTCACACAAGCCACCCTGGCACAGACACGCAGCACAAACACGTTTGCTCTGCCCGTGCGGTTTGGCTCAGACTGGAGAGCAGAGGTGCTCAGGCAGGCGCTGCCCCACTTTGTGCAGGCAGCCAGCAAGCTGCGCCAGCATGGACACCGCACAGCCCCTCCAGTGCAGCACCTGCAGGAATACACCTTACCTTCTCAGCACATCTCGCTGTTTCAGGGTTTCTTAACACAGATGAAATGACAAGACTTGCACTTGTAAATGTGCTTGGTTGCAGGGTCTATGAACTCAAGTCGAGCCCAGTTTGGGGCAGTCTGCTTTACTGTTCACTGCAGAAAGGCCTTGTAGAGGCTTGCTGGAAACAACTCTCACCACAGTGACCAAAGCCTTTTATTTTTTGCCTCTTCTCAATAACTGAACTCTTAGGCTACCAAGTTTTATCTCTAAGGCCTTGATTCCTGCAAGCACGTCTCAGCAGTACTGTCAGCTCACCACTCTGCCTGCCTGTTTGCTTCAGGACAGCAGCAGTCGACCTTAAAGCTGCCTCCAGGATCATTGTCTCAATGATTTTTCTGTCCTCTGCGTAATGGCAGACAGTGTACACCGCTGAGATCCTGCTTGCCTGCAGTTCCCTGCACACTTCTAGAACCCACCCAAAGCTCTCAAGCCCGATAATCCTAACGCACTGATATTATTTGTCAGGTATCTGAGGGACCACACACAGACCAGAGTCAGAGACACTCTCTTTGCAAGATCTTCTCTGACTCTTAGTTGTTTTAAAATGTAGAAATGACATGGCGAGCATTAAAAAGCAAGCAAACAATTATGAGGTTATTTTTTACTGGAGAAAGAAACGTTTTTTGGACTTCGGAGCTCCAACTACATGAGTATCCCACTAAGTTTTTTAAAGAAATGACTAACTGTTCAAAGTGGATGTTTCATCATGTTGTTCTGTAGGCTTATTTTTCATTGATTTATCCAATTTATTACTGACTACTCCTATGGTAGGTAAACCTGTTCTACTGAACTTTCACAACAAATAAAAAAAAGAGAAAAAAAAAGGTATCTAATTTAAAAGGCCAGAGAGAGTGACGAGCATGCTCCTACAGTCAACAGAAATCAAATAAAAATATGCAGCAAGTTGGGGTTTGCCCTGTCTGACACTAAATGCAAAGACACAACGCAGATGATGCACATGAGAATAGAGCACGACATGAGGAGAACCATGCTAAAAGGGAATGCTGCAGCACTCGGAGTAACGCCTTCCTAACACCTCGCAGCTGGGGATCTAGAGGAACTAGCAAAGCCAGCAGAGCATGGGAAGTCTTTTTGGCTTGAAGGGCAAGGAAAATACACAGCCCCAGGCTGTTTGCACTCACTTGATCACAAAACCAGAAACCCACAGAAGTAAGGAAGAACAAGAGCACTGCCAGGCAGCAACAGAAACACTCACAAAACACAGTGCAGCAGCCACATTACCCATATTCCTGTCCAGCTTTAACCAGCCTTCTGTTTGCATTGTACATAATGCTAGCAAGAGACAAAACAGCCCATTTGCTTCACTGAGATTCATTTGTAAATACTGGATGGCCGGGTAATAAATTTCAAGCAGAGTAAGCCTAATGGGCAGGGCTGGCTGTTCTGATCTACTGGATGTAAAACCAAAACAAAACAGGTCTTTCTCAGTTAAACCAAAACACCAGGCTTCCAAAAATGCAAACCCTGCACCACGATAAATACACACTGTAAGTTCTGCATGTTTCAAGAGCAGTATGTCCCCTGCCACCTCCACACCCAGTGGAAAAGAAGGAAAGAAAAAAAAAAGACAAAGGAAAAGGGAAAGCTGCTATCTTGGAGAAATGTATCAGTCATCAAACTGTTCTAGATTTGATTAAAGAGGGAGACCCTGGCCAATAGCTCTTAGCAAAAAACAGTAAATACATTTTCAGTCTGTCTTTTGGAAGACAAGCTGTAATAACTTCACAGCAGAGTTTTGACAATCCAACTGGCTTTCTATACTGTGAGAAGTAAAAACAAAAACGGAATTTAATTGTCAATACAGCTCTGTAATATCTACTGAGACACATTTTCTTCACATCTTGACTCATCCACCTGTGCTTATACATCTAGGTTGTGTTTTTATCTTACCTTTATAATGTTAGCTAGTTTTGGAAATAATCCCATTGAAGTCAACCGGATTAGCAGCATGAGTATTTTCAGGATTGGATCACACAGCTAATAACATACCCAAACTTTTGGGAAGCAGATATTCTCTGTTAAATATGAGGGATAATATTTAAGACAGAAATACGAATTCAGATGGAATATACAGGTATTCTGCTGCATATACTTTCAGTATAACATTTATCCGTCTGAGCTTGCTTGAACCCCGCTGGATGACGAAGCTGAAGGAGCCGTGTTTCAAGTTATTTGACACTTGAGACTGCTCAATTTAGTAATAGCGATATGATACTGAACACCATGGGGATGGTAAGAAAATTAAGCAAATTATTAGAAGACGACAGTTAGGATTGGCAATGGTCTAAAGTGCACGTTAGGGACAGAACTGTAGCTCATACAAGAGCAGCATTCTATCAGTGGAAACTCTCAATATAATGTTTGCTTGAGTGAAAAGATGCAATTCCACTAAATGTCAGACAAAGTGTCTTATCTCAAAAGGACCAGATGCACCATTACATAACTTCAAGAGACTCATTTAGATAAAAGTTCAAAAAAATGACTGACTGATTATAGCATGCTTTTTGAGCTGTGCAGTTCTGTAAAGATAAGATGCAACTGTCATTAACAGAAATTGCAAATGTACAGATCCTGTCTCAGCGATCAGATTGGAGAGGCAACTCTACTATAGCAAGATTTTTGAAAACAAATGAGATCATCATGATGTACTTTAAAGTGTATAGAAGTCCAGTACTTACTACACAGTGTTCTTATGGGAGGATAATTTAGGTCACACAAATAAATAGAAACTACAGTTTTTAAAGACACAGTTTGAGTAAATGATCATTTCCCTTTACCTGAGAGGGAAAATAAAAATAAAATGTTCCCAGCAGCATTCAAGAACCTCATGAATTGTGGAAAAGTTATGGTTTGGATCTGTATCCCCTGAAATGGAGGCCAAGAGAAGGAGGAGGAATAATCTCAGGATGAGTGGCATCACCTTCCAAGGGCTGCCCTTGAGCTGACAGGAATAGTCCTCCACATATACCTGGCACGAGACTTTTGAGTAAAGAACTAGATAGATTGCGTCCCAATGATTTTACCCTCTGAGCAATCAGAGGATTGCTCCTCCAAAATTCCCACAACCCCAAATTGCCTCCAAACTTCCCTTTGTGATGCATCTCTCAGTACTTGAGGATGCCATATTCTGCTTCCAATTTTTGTCATCTTGAAGAGACTAGGAAGAAACAGAGGTTAGGTTTTATCAGAGACTATTTGTCACAGAAGACAAGAGGAGGAGAAGGTGGTAGCGAAGAATTCTAACTACCGCTTTTGTCTCCTTTTTTCTTTGTTATAAGGCGGAGAGTCTGAACAACTAAATTAAAACCCTTGGAATCTCTTAATTCAGTTCTGTCCTGTCTGGTGATAACAGGCAAGACACACAGCAACATTTCATTCAAGTGCGCTCCTGCAGTTGTCCTGCTGCAAGCTTTAGACAGCTGAGTCCAAAAAACTAGTTCGTACAAAGACAAAATATTGGCTAGCCAGTTTTTCAAGGTCCTGTATATGGGCCAGGGCCATCCCAAGCACAAATACAGGCTGGGCAGAGAAGGGATTGAGAGCAGTCACGAGGAGAAGGACCTGGGGGTGTTGATTGATGAGAAGCTGAATGTGAGCCAGCAATGTGTGCCTCTGGCCCAGAAAACCAACCGTACCCTGGGCTGCATCAAAAGCAGTGTGGTCAGTAGGGTGAGGGAGGGGATTCTCCCCCTCTGCTCTGCTCTCATCAGACCCCACCTGGAGCACTGCATGCAGCTCTGGGGCCCCCAGCACGAGACGGACAGGGACCTGTTGGCAATAGTCCAGAAGAGGGCCACGAGGAATATCAGATGGCTGGGGCACCTCTCCTATGAAGACAGGCTGAGGGAGTTGGGGTTGTTCAGCCTGGAGAAGAGAAAGCACAGGGTAGACCTTACAGCAGCGTTCCAGTACCTGAAGGGGGCCTACAGGAAAGATGGGGAGGGACTCTGTCAGGGAGTGTAGGGACAGGGCAAGGGGGAATGGCTTTAAACTAAAAGAAGGTAGGTTTAGATTAGGTATTCAGAAGAAATTCTTCACTGTGAGGGTGGTGAGGCCCTGGCACAGGCTGCCCAGAGAAGCTGTGGATGCCCCATCCCTGGGGGTGCTCAAGGCCAGGCTGGATGGGGCTTTGGGCAGCCTGGTCTGGTGGGAGGTGTCCCTGCCCATGGCAGGCGGGGTGGCATTGGATGACCCTTAAGGTCCCTTCCAACCCAAAACATTCTGTGATTCTTTGATTTTTAGTTAACATGAAGAAAAAATGTATCTTTTGTCTGTTTTGTTTCTCCTGAATAACTGTAGTGTTCTTAATTTCAGAAAAATTTGGAATCCAATATACTTAGATTGTAAGTATGTGTAATGTAGATTATTCATGTTTACCAATAAAAAGCATAATTTTACTTATCTATTCCATCTTCAGATGCTTAATAAACCTTTTTCAGAATAAGAGTCATAACTCTCTGACATCTCATACAGCTAATTTAACTGCTGATTTGATAGAATAATTAGCAGAATAAATGAACAGGCAACAAATCTGTAATTATTTAAATGTAATTGATAATTCATACTTGCTACAACTCTGGTGTACTTTAGAAGTCAGTTTACCTGTAATCTATTTTGGCCCTCTTGTATATTTAACATCTCAGGTGCATCAGGTAAAAACCTAATTCCTCAGATAAAACAGGTCACTGCTTCTAAACTGATAGTGTCAGTACAGTTTATCTAATTTTCCAATTAGCTTAGATTATGTAGGTACAATCATTAGTTTCTGATTTATGACACCAAGGGATTAAGAGGAACATGGAGAAGAAACTGCCTGAAAAGGAAATGGTGTTGTTTCGTAGTCTTGTCTGGTAGCTGTCACTTTTGAAAGCACTGCAAGGCACTGTTGGGAGTCAGCAAGAACAAATCATTGATCCTCTGCAGCACAGATGATTAGATAAACTTTTGCTATTCAAAACACCACCTGAAGTAACTTCATGTAAGAAGCAAAGTCAGATAACTTTTACACATGAGACTGAGCTTAATTTACCAAGAATTAATGTCTTCCTGAACAAATACAGTGGTGATGACATCAGGTATTATTTTCCCAGTCCTCCTTCAGAGTTTTTTTGTTTGTTTTGTTTTGGTTGGTTGGCTTGTTTTGTATGTTTTTTTAATGTAAAGAAAACTCAAATGCCTTTCTGAAATCGTACTTTGCGTTGGTGGAAGAAATCACACAAGGAATGCAACAGACACAAAGTAAACAGGAAAGACGAGAGCAAATTCACACTTGCTTTTTTGTTTTCCCATAAATAATTATGTTCTAAAGCCATTCAGCCTAATTTGATCTGAATTTAGATCAATCAGAAGAATGAAGAATCCAAAAAATATACTGATTTAAGAACCAACTGAGAAAAAAATCCTCTGCTAGCAGTTCTTACACAGCTAACTGTAAGAGAGAAAACCATGGCCCTGCTTAGGAACTTTTCCTCGCCATCAGTTGAGTCACAATTTTATGTAGGATTTTTGGGGATAATACTTTCAAGGTGTCACAAGCAAGATAGAGCAAATGACTACGTATAGAGGATCTGGATACTGGGGTTCATTTAAGAACCGATCAGATGACACTTTTCTAACTACTTGATTATTTTGCAAGCACATTCCCTTGCTCTCCACTTCCTGCAGGGAGGTGGCTGCTGGCCTGGGATGCTAGCACAGGAAGTTGGGTCTGTCCCTGCTGTGTGGTTGCTCACCATTGCTCATCTCGAGCATCACCATCCCCCTGGCCTCCATCTCCTCACAGCTCCTTGACCTCCAGGATCTTGCCCTACTCCTAGGATCTTTCCTCCAGCCAGGAACCTCACCTTATTTTTAGGCCCACTTATTTTTTATTTTTTTCCCCCAGATCATTTCTTCCCAGCACGCCTTCTTTTTTTGGCACACCAAGACTCACTTTTTTTCCCCTCAATCTAAGCAGTTTGTGTGCAGAAGCACAACATGTGAGCAGACTCCCAGCTGGTGGTTCTGACTTCATCTCCAGTAACTGGAGGACTCTGGACGTGCCACTTCTGTTTAGCCCAGGTGTTCATAACCAGCCCTGTAGACCAGGCAGACCAGTTACAGAGAGCAAGCAGCAGGCATTGAAAGCTCAAAATTTGGACATTAACTACCTCACACATACACCCATTTACATGTCACTTCTTAGTACTGACAATTTAAGCTATTTTCTAGCCTATGACACAACAGTAGTCAATATTGGCCCGATTCCACTTCTAGTGAAGACAATCGGATTAATTTTTACTTGTTTCAATAATGTCCCATAATAGAATTTTCCAAGGGCTGATTATTGCACATAAACATATTTTTCTGAAATGGTTCAGCTAATCCATTACGGTTATTTGCCCACTGGATTCAATTATTCATGTGTGAATAATAAAGCTTTTCCAAAAATGTTGTTAGCAATGAAGAGCTGCAGAAGTATATTTGGGGCTGATTAGAGGTTCTGTTTGTACTACAAACCTCATGTGCCTTAAGAGAATTAAGGAGGAAAAAAGCATTTTCAAACTTCACTGAAACTACTTGAGGCAGTCATGGAGCAAATGAAACATGATTTTTTTTGTTAGTTCTTGCTCTTCATTAATATTATGGTTGATAATTTTTATATGATCCATTTATTTTAGTTACATTAATAAGCTACCTGGTCAAGTAACTAGAGACTAGAATATAGCGCTACATCGCCTTTGTTGTTACTAGTGCAATCCACAGGCAGCAATTTATCAGAAGAAGTATGCAATTTTAGGTAGCATTGAATGAACCCTTTCTCAGCAAACATTTTAGAGTAGATGTGTATATTTTGCTGACTAACAATAGACTTCAACGTGTCATTAACTTAAATATATACTTAAATACACTGCCCAGCTGTAGCCCAAAGATACTGCCTGACTTGTTCAATGGTCACAAAACATCTCAGGCAAGAGCCTGGGAACGCTGCAAAGATACTTCATCAATTGCAGCAATCACTGACTGAGCGTCAATGAAAGCGGAAGGCAGAAGTTGTACAGACAATCACACAGATCTCCCATATGAGATAAAAAGTTCAAAGTGAGATTGAAAATTTTACCTTTACCATTTTCCGCTGTTAGTACTCCCCTAAAACACATTTTGCAGGAAAAATGGTACTACAAGCCTTTCTATAATTCTTTCAGGTTCACCAGCTTGATGAAAGTCTTGTTTATACAGTTTTTGCACCATTCTATCAGTTTACAAAATTTACCAGAAAAAAGCTAGATCAGCGGAAAGGCTATTTCACTGATGCAATTTTACACATCGTTACTATATCTAGGAAAGTAATACCTCTCTAGGAGAGCAGTAAAGATTATGGCTGCCATGGTCGTAAGAAAATGAAGAAAAAAAATTATTGAGAACGAAAATCTGAAAGCCACTACTATAAAAGGAGACTGGTAAACTTTTAAGGAAACCATCACTATTAGTGTAGCAGTTTATATCCCTGTCCAGAAATAATGCTTCAGAGCAGCAAAAATAAAATAAAATAAATAAAATAAAATAATTGTGAAAGCAACTAAACAAATTTACATGTTCAGTAAGTGTTTCAAAAAAAAAATAAAAATCACCAGCTCAAAGAACTGCAGAAGGCATATTTACTAGTCAAACAGAGTAATACAATCAAGAAGAAACTTTATAGCAGCAGAAAGGGAAAAATGGTAACAGGAGCTTATTGATAACACTACTAGTAGTAGTTCAGCAAAGCTTTTAATGTTTCTAGTTAAGCACATTCATATGTGATGCTGCTAAGCCAGAGCTTCAAACAGAAGAGGGAGAGGAAGGGTGTTTCTCACCCCTGGGCTCCCAGTCCTTATCCACCTTGACCTCCATGCTGCACCCCCAGCCTCTGACTCAGTCTCTTGACTGAAACTCATTTCTCAGGCCCAGCTCCCAGCCTCTTGTCCCTTGTCTGCTCAACAGCCCTCAGCTTTATTTCCCTGGCACATCATACAATTTCTCTCCTCCTAACTGAATTTGCAACTTTCTCAACACCTGCGTAGTCTCCATCTTCCCATTTCAACAAACCTGTCCTGCAATTTAACCTACCTGGCTTCCTCCCTTAGCTAATTTCAGTTTTCCCTGGGATCATTGTTATTCAGCATCTTCCTTCCTTCCGACACCTCCCAAGCCTCATTATCTCTCCGTCACAGCCTCCTGCTGGTTCCTCATCCTCCTCACTAACTGGCTTTCAGTCTTGCTAGTGTTTCTTTCCAGTTTCAAAACAAGCAGCCATGTCCCTCTGGGTCCAGAGCAGCCTTGTTGACCACTCAACCTCCCAGCCTCCTCTTTCTTGGTCCAATCAACTCCCATTAAACCTCTGGGCCCAGATCCTGTAATACCTGCCTGAATTTCAGTGGTACTCCGCAACTATCTGGGTCCCCTAGCTGAGGTATATCACCGCACAAAAGCTCAGGGAATGAAGTGTGACAGACAGAAAAGGACTTTCTGAACAATTACTTCTATGCATGCATTAATTGCAAATTTTCAATCGATTATGGCTGTATTTGGCATATATTAGTAACAACAGTTAAAGATGTATCCCTGACAAAATCTAGACCTGTTCAAAGAAAAGATCAGAATAGTCCACTCTGAGTGAAAAAGCCTTACTTTTTTAAAACTCATTTTTTTCAGGGAGGCTGTACACTCATATTCACTTGCCTTCAGGGTTTAATTTCAGACAAAAGCAGATAGCTGGCATAGATTTCAGCCAAAGTGATTAGTGTTTTGGAAAACTTGCAACCCACTTGAAACACAATTTTACATGGGAAATGCTGAGAAAACTTAGCAATAGACTGTGCTATCAGTCTTGTCCATAATGTCAAAGCTCAGACTCTGGCAAATATTAAAAATTTGATGGCAAAGGCACAAGGATATATGCAACTATAAGCGTTATTCCCTAGGTAATGTACACAGCATATGAAAATCTCTCTTCCTAATGCAGAAAAACTACTTTTAAAGACAATATTAGCACTGTTTCTTGTCAGTGATGGCAAGTCAAGAAAATTACAACAAAACCCAGTAAGCCGCATAAGAGACTGATTTCTAGTGTCCAGCTTATAGATGAAGAGAAGAATTCTCCACAAATATTGTAAAAGCAAATCTGACACCTTTGTACATGTGAATCCTCATGCTGTTTTTTCAGAGAAGCTGTTAGAAATTAAATTATTATTTCAGCTTAGACTCAGATGCCCAAGAAAAGAATAATGCTAACAGTTTTGTTGTTGTTGTTTGTTTGTATTTCCTCCTTTTTCTTCACAGGGACAGAATAGCTATAAATCCAGTTATATCTACCCCAGTAACCTTGCATAAATATTCTCCAGTGAGCTGAGCTACTATATGTTAAGTACTCTGTACGGTAATGTCACACAAGTGTTTCTACGTCTCCAGGACTCTATCAAGCAAGAGGTAAGAAGGGCAAAGACTCTGGCATTATAGCCCAAGATGAGTATTTGCCAGTCTACAGGGACTTGCTCAAGCTTGGAAAGCTGTGGAGTTGTTGGGGTTTAGTTTTGTTTCTTTTTACTGAGGTAGTGAAAGCAGGGAGTGGAATCAAGTTCCATCCCCAGCTCTGCTGCAGATTACCAGTGCAACCTTTGGCTAGTAAGTTTATCTGAATATAAACGCAGTCACGCAGGCTGGCAGAGCACATGGTGTCTTCCGGGGGGGGGAAGATATGCTAGAGGAAGGAAATGTGGAGATTTTATGTAGTACATTACAGTCCTGATGGCACAAACAAAAATTATGCACAACTCCTGTCTGAAGTGTTCAGATCTTCAGGTAGTTCCTCTCCTTTATTATAGTAAAAAATCAAAGAGCTAGAATAGTTTCTGCTTGTTACAGTTCCATGTGTATAAACCTGCAATAAATGTCATCTTCTTCTATGGTAAAGGCAAGATTATTTATTGATGTTTAAGGTGTGCAGGACAGAGCAGTGAAAAAGTCTGTATATAACTAATTAGGTAAAGACACAAATAGCTGGAAAAAAAGTTTAATTTCTCAAGAATTATTTTTTCTTGGAGAAAGAAGTATGTTATATGCAGGTATGATCACAAGTATCACATTAAAAGGGTTAGCTTCCAAAACTACCGCAAATATACACAAAAGGTTTTGCCTGCTCATCACATTTTATCTGTTGTTAGTCTTTACTCTACACAGTTCTGAGTGTGAATATGCTCCTTTGTGTCAAGTCTGTAAATAAATATGGAAAAACAGTATTTTTATTCTCACTTGATTTGTACACCTGGAAAAGAAAACATGAATCTGTAGACAGAATAAACTGAATGTGCAGCCTACCACACAGAATCACAGAATGTTAGGGATTGGAAGGGACTTTGAAAGATCATCTAGTCCAGTCCCCAACAGTTTATAATCCCCAATCAGTTTACAATCCCCACACAGTTTATAGTTGCATTGTGTGCCTGTTCTTTTTTCCACAAATGCTTCCCCTTAGAACTAGCTTGTCACTAATAAAGGCTTGGTTACTAAATAAAGGTAGATTCTGCCAATAACCATTTATCAACACACACTCAAACTAATTACCAACTGCACAACTTTTAAATTCCAAACCAATGGCTGAGATTTGCATCCTTTTTTTAATTACAGCGAGATGAACACAAAGAAACTGCAATTGTAGAGCACTGCTCCAGCCTCACACTAATAGAATTGGAGATGCATTTGCACAGGTTAGGCAAGCAAAACTAACAGCCACCTGACTGTATTTGTACAGTATCAAAAGCAAGCTCTGGAAATACTGTAGAAACCTGCTGCATCTTTAGCACAACTGCTGCACCAGTGGAACAGGTGCTCCTACATGATTAACGCAGCGTACTGGCTTGAGCGCATGCAAAGGTTCAGTAGGGAGGAAGCTGTAAACGTGTATGTAGAAAATACAGGGGGAGGTATGTGGAAAGATATGACAACCATGTACAGCTAAATCTTAAGCTTTTCATTGCATTTCAGGTATTATTAGATGTGAGTCTGAATGTACTAAAACAATTTACACTTGAACTGAGCCTCTGAATAATAAGCCTCTGCTAGCTACAAGGTGACTGACTCACACTGGATGGCTTGTTTGAGTGAGAAGATAACTGCATGCTTGATAGGCCGAAGTACCACGTCTTTCTAGAATAGCAGAGATCTACTTTATTCTGTGATTTGCTGTAAAACTGGCCCTGGTGGTTTGCTGATTCAGTAACCACAGTTCTGTTACTCTAAAAATCAGATGAGTTTTTAAAGAGACCATATGTGACTAATCAACAGCCCAGTCTGCCTTTTCACAGGCCCTTCCCTGTAGGTAAAGCCAGGATGCAACAGAAAATGTGTAGTGACAACTTGAGCAAGTTTTCTGCTGTCGTTGCAAAACTGCAGAAGCCCTACCCCACTACTGCAGGCAGCGCGAGTGCGTGGGCCTGGACAGGCCTGGCGCTCCCTGCTCCTCTACTCCCCAGCTCCACTCAGTACGTACTCTTTAAGGGGGGGCCTGACCCTCAGGTGCAGCTACACGGGGACATTTTCTGATAATGAAAACCCACGGGAGCCGTGTTTCCACGTGTTTCCCCAGTGAGGACTCAGCTCTTTGTATCATTAGGTCCTACGCGTGTGCTAAAGCATTTTCCTTCAGGAAAGTACTCAGACTAAAATGACAGGGTTCTGTGCTTGTTTTGCCTCTTATGTGAAAAGCTCAAGACAGATTATTATTTTAGGACTGCATATCAGATCTCTTTGGCAGTTGCCCTGATTTATTAACCTATAACTCTGGGGTAAGGGAATTGGATACTTATATCAGATGTCAACAGGGGCCAAGCATCTAATATCCTCAGGCTCTTCTGAAACCCCAATGTGCATCTCTCAGCTAATTGAAAGCAGATTCTCTTTTACTGCAACTCGTGAGAGAGATTTCTTTTTTTCTCTGTACAAATATTCCTCTGGGCTTCATTTTATCACCACATAAAAAATATGCTAGTAAATGACAGTAAGACAAAAAAAAAAATCCAAATGCATACAAAAAATACAATGATAAAATTAACAGTGAGGAATCACATTTGAAACACAAAACTAGCCTCAAAGTTCAATGCAGGCATGCTACATGAGTTAAGATTTACTTCATCATGAGAAGACCAATCCTATAATGAAATCTTAAAAACTCCAAAGCAACACACACCTCCTTCTCCACAAAGTCATTACAAAGGACGTTCAAAATTATTCATAAGTTTCTGACATTCTGCTCATATTTCGGAAGTATGTTTTTTTAATAGTAATTAATAACAATCAACCTAGGATTGCTTCCTTTACCCTACGTTGTGCATTACAATTAGTGAACTCTAAAAGTACAGGCTCCACGCCCTGAATATGACCAACAGCAGTCTCACATGGTCATTTTTGCTCCATACCACTGACTATTACAGCCTTTAACAATCCTGAGACTGCTGGGGGAAAAAAAGATACCTCCGAAAAGACAAATAATCATCATGGATGAATTACTTCTTCAAAATGGCATTAGACTGTAGAGAGTCCTCAGCACTGGTGGTTGGTAAGAGGCCTTACTGTACATCCCTAAACTCTCTTGCTTATGACAGAATTAAAATACAGAATTTTAATAGATACAATCTTCAATAGCCTTATGCTATTGACTTTCTGTGCCCATAAATCTATCCCTCCCCAGCTGTGGTGGGTATTTCAGGATATTATGTACTATCCCCTTGTAATTCCTTCTGAATTTTGCTTTTTCTTATTTAAATGGCAGATGAGAGGGACTTGGTCATTCTCATGGCACTATCAGGGAGTTTCTTTAGCAGTTTGTTCAAAATTATCATTTTTTTTAAATAAGAAAACCAGAACTTACAACCTTGAAACAACACAATCATCACTGAAATCAATAAAGGCAATAAATATATATATTTTTTAAATTAACACAAAGCATAACCGTTGAGGATAGGTATTTCAATGAAAAGAAGTAACATTTATAGTAATACACTTGTGAGAAGACAGAAGAGTCATCAAAACTCTGGCAGTCTCTCTGCCAGCAAACTATCAGAAAAAGAAAGCTCTACATCTCCACTTGTTGGCTTCAAAACAATACTTTTTTCCTTATTATACGCTCAAAGGGTATAGGAGCACTTTTTCAATTAAATTACCTGTCCCAGTGATCTCCAGTCTAGGCTGGCACTCCCAATGTACACATGCTGTTTATCAACAATCCAGAAAGATGACTGAAGGCGACCTTCATTATATGCTGACATGTTCATATACAGCACTTCAGCACCTAGAGATTTACAGACACAACAACAAAAAGTACTGTTTAGAAGTACAGAAGTTACAGACATTAAAGAAAAGAAACTTCACATTTCAGGGTCTCAGCTATCAAAGCTACAAAGGGACATAATTAAACATATAATTAAGGCTTAAAGTCAATGATAGACAGTCTTACTGCCCCACTATTTCAGACCTTAATTAACGTATATTCCAGAAAAACAGGTGTAGGGAACATCCCCATGTGTTATTCTCTTTGCTTATTTACCTCCCTTTTTAGAATCACGTAATTGCTATTTTTTCAAGCACTGTATGCTCCTAAAACCCTTTTTAAAGGTCTATGCTGTAACTCTAACCTGTTACATATTATAATGACCTCTGAGCTATAAAACCCAACTATATCCCCAACCTGAAAAGCAAACTCTTTTCCCTTGCCCTGTGCAATGCTCTGAGCACAAAGCCTGCAGTGGGTTACCGCATGGAACAGACATCGATGAGAGGACCCCACAGGGAATATTAAGGAGTGAGGAAAGAAACAGAGACCTGAAGTATGCTGAAGCTATGCTCAATGGTACTCATCTGTGACTTTGAGCCTGCCACTTTGTATTGAATGGTTTTCTTAAGGATTAAAGTCTGCTGAAATCAAAGGACCTACTTGCAGGGTTAAAAGCTGTTGGCTCCATCACATGAGTAAAAATGTCTGAATCAGCCCCATCAGTATGTTTGCAGCACTAAACACAGAATATATTCAATATTAGATGAATTCATGGGATATCTCACATCATTATTTTTCTTTCAGTGCTCCAGTGTTTGTAAGATTAGGTGATTAATCTGAATTAATTATTGCTGAAGGTAATTTAAAGTAACCCAATCTCTTTTTAGTTGTCACAGTAAGTGGGGAAGAGAAGTGACAGTAAAGCAGACTGGAGGGCAGCTATCTCCCATTAAACATTCATGTGATCATCAGTATCACGAATTCCAATAATGTCTGAATATGAATCACAACGTTAGAATTCCAGTATACTTCAGGAACTAAAATATTTTTTATTTAACTTCTTATTTCTGACCTTCTAAGAAATATTTGACTCAATTTTAAGCTGTAATTGCCAGTGATAAATATTCCTTTTCATTATCATTATTATTTTTATTGTTATTATTATTACTATTATTAAAATTACAAATCTCTCTTGAATGAATGATTCCAGAAGTTCAAGCATCAGGAAAAAAATAGATATAGTAAGGCACCAAACTTGCAACACAGGACTTTAAGCAAGAAACAGTTTGGCTCATGGTCACTACAGTTACATTTCATGCTACCCAGCTACATTTCCCATTTTTTACAGGCATCATCTAACCACATTCATCTAAGCTTGGAAACAAAGGAAAGGTTGGAAACAAAGCGTTACTCCTTTGAATGTGTTGCTGTTTTCAATCCATGCATTAATGAGTAGAACTGTGCTAATTAATGAGATAATGCGCGTGAACTGGTAAAGAAACCAGAAAACACTATAGCAGGTGTTAAATGGTTTAAATTGTTTTCTTATGAATAAACAAAAGCAACTCCTCCTACTAGCTGAGGAAAACTGTTCTGTAAGGTGCTGAATTTCTAGCTGATTACCTGAAAACTGTGTTTAAAAATCAAGTTTAACATAGCAGTTTGCCTTGATCATATTTTCTTTGCATACATCCAATTTGCAACATTAAACAGCAGTAAGAATTTAACACCCACAACACACCTACAGCAAATAGATTATAAATGAAGTGTTAGCATTTTCATATAGGAAAGGTAAAACTGTCTGCACCAACAATGATCTTTCTTCTCACAACTGAGAGCCTAAAATAAAAACATTTAAAATATCTTTGAAATATTCAATGCTGAATAAAAATGTTGATTGCCAAAGTTACAACAGGAAACTATTTTACCAACAATATTAACATTAAAAATAGCAGACATCTTCAGTAACCTGACATAAAATTCTAGGTATAAGACCCCAGGGTTTGGGAGCAGTTCACATATTGGCATAACTGGTGGGAGAGGACTATCACTCTAAAATATAATCTAGGCTTCAATTACCAAAATAGTGATTATAGCAGTGCAGGTGATACTGCTAGCATACATACCATTAAAAACAAAACCTGGAACTCAATTTCTTTTCCTTTTGGAAACAGCCAACTCATAAGGCTGAGGAAACAGTATCTCCAAGTTAATTTAAAAAAAAAATAAAAAAGTTGTGTGTTGCAGGGAGCAGCTGCTGCATAGCCTATTAATGAGCCCTTAACTTTTGATGAAAGGAAACATGCATCAGTATTGATAACTGCCTCTGTTCTAGAAGCTCTTGAGATGTTTTGTTAAAATAGTCTTGTCAGGCCTTCAACACAATCCATCATCCCTAGCGTGGTCCAGTTCCCATGAGGAAATTAAATTGGACTGATCAATATGTGAAGCCATAACAGAACTCTTTATCATGCTGCAGTCTCAATTACACAAAGCTGGGGGTCTAGTGAGTTCAACCAGAAGGCACAATTTGTAGGTTTGATTGCTGATGTAGATGCCAGACTCTTAGAAAATAAATCCAACAATTTTGGTTCACTGAACATTAAAGTGCAGGATAAGAGCTTAGAGAAAACCAGTGCTGTCACTCAAAACCTGAGTGGATTTGCCTATCCCACAAAATCGTGCACTGTAAAGGCTGGGCCAGAGTGCCCATTTCTCACAGGAAGAAAGAATACTGCAGGGATCAAAGCGTGCTTGAAGTGACAGACATTTCTCTGAGTACTACTTCTAGGCAGAGAGGTTTGCATCCTCTAACAGGGTGATGGCTGATGCAGGCTGGGGCACACAGCAGGACCCTGGCCTTGGGAGCCTGGGCCTTCTCAGGCCGTGTGGGGGGAATGTGGTCTCTGAGGGGTGCCAGGCTGCTGCTCGGCCTCTTGCTCTGCCTCTCAAGGGGGGAGAAATAATACAGAAGGCAACAGGAGTACTTCAAAAAGACTGGCCTTTCATCCATTTCCCAAAGGAATCCCAAAGCAGAAGCACGGCACAAGAAAATGTGATTTACCATTTCTAGCGTTGCGAAGTGCTGTTTGGTATAGCTGCCTGCCCCCAGGTAACTTGATAACACTAACAATGTTATCAAGGCCACAGGGCAGGCTTGACTTCTAAACAGGAGCTAAAGGCCAGGACTTTTTCTGCATACTTGAGTCCAAACACTCTAAGCTGTTAGCGGGAGACTTTAATCAGGGGCTTATCGTACAGGTGCTCTATTAGGAAAAACCTTGTGTCATCCAGAAGCACATCTTGGTGCATCTGTGTTACAGCATATGCTAGCTGGGGATTTTACTACCGCTGTGGCAAGGTCACCAGGTGGCTACACAAACTGGGAGACTTCTGCCCCGGAAGCTGCAGCAGGCCGGGGCTCACGGGGCTGCTGCTGGGCCTCCAGAGCCACGTCTATGAGGCCGACTGCAGGAGGTTCACCAGGAGCCTCTGATCCCATGTCTGTGTGCAGCCTGGAATAGTACCAGCTTGTCCTGGTACAGAGGCAATGTCACTGAGCCAAATCACCTCTCTGGTGGATACAGTAAAACTTTTTTTGTAAAGAAGACCGAGAAAGAGCAACTGCTTAGGCTGCTATTATCACAGCTGCCTTGAAAGCAAACATGCAAATTCTGCCCGCAACAGTTTTCAGCAGCGCCAGTTCCAGGCTAAACTTGCAGTGGAGTTAGCAAACATAACGCCCAAGGAACAGAAGCTTCCTTTGCTTGTACCACGGCTAAAATTGGCCTTCTGTCTTCACAATTCTCTTACTCTCGCTATAAGTCTTTTTAAAACTTTTTAAAACTAGACAAAGAAAGATGGGAAGGGGGAAGGATTTATGGACTGAGATGAGAACAAGGCAGAGGTATCTGGGAAGCTGCAGCAACAGTGAAGAATGATTCACAACAGGCAGAGCAGTGATGAGAGAGAGCCCTGACATCAGCCCTGACAGGAGGGAGCTGTGCTGCAGCAGACAGGCAGCGGAGAGGGATGCAAAGCCTGATGGCACATGCTGGGACAGCAAAGCCCCAGGAGAACGGGCTGTGGAGACAGGCTGGGCCCAACTGCCCCCTGCTAGACAAAGGGGAGTTATAAAGATGGAGGAGATGAACAGGGGCTTTTTAATACTTCTCCATCTTGGGAAAACAGGGCCTGTTATGTGCAGGCCATGGGAGCACAGCAGGCAATGGGAAGGGGGAGCAGCACAGAGCTGTTGGTAGGCAGGGGATGTGGGAAGATTGTAGAGGGCTCCCAAAGGAGGAGGGAGAGCAGGATGCAAGGAAGCTCTAGTACACAAAATGAGTATGGTCAGTGAAAGCAATGCTGTTTATAGCTCTCTTGTATATTTGCAGTTTGTACCTGACCAATGCCCCTGCAACACATCCAATCCCCTGCTCATCCTTCAGCCACCATTCCCCATATCACATTATCACCAAACTGGCCACAGTAGAAACAGCTGCTCTCCTCGGCTTACCCCATTCTTGCTGTCCCTTCACTCATCATCATGTGCCTATCCTTTGCTCATGGCACTTTTTTTTTTTCCTCTCCTAATTCTGTGTATTCCCAAGCAAACACTCCAAGTAATATGACCTTTAAAAAGGAATCTGAGAACCTGAGCCATGGCCTATTTGTTTCACCCTGCTGCTGACAGTCTCTTGGCACACAAGTATACACATTTTGATCTATACATTTTGGACAGTGGCCTCAAGCTGAAGTCACGAGCAGGCTTACCTTGTCCAGACCGTGAACCCTAGAGCTCACAAGAGTACACACACTCGGGCACCTTGCACAGCCTCTCTGGGAGGCTACCACGCTGGTGGGAGGCAGCACGTGCTGCACTTACCGTGGTGCCATGCACCAGCTCCACTCCTGCAGCTATACTGAGTCTTCAGAGCAACACAGATGCAGGTAATATTTGTATTGCAAAAATAGCGCAATATCATGTGCTAACTCAAAGATCAGCAAACGATCCTTTATTATCCCTAAATCCCAAACTTATTAAAAAAATTTGCTCACTAGGAAATATGAATGTGAGTACACACTCATATATGGATGTATACATTTTCAGAGTGAATACCTCTTTCCTTACATTTTGCAGTAGATGCTTCCATTTTACTTATTTGCTTTCAGCTGCAAAACTTACTACAATGTACACTTACAAATAAAAATAAGTTTCATTTTACTGAGACAGAAATCCAGAGTGTTCCATACCCTGCCAAGTGGCAGAGTACCTGCCCCATGCTGGACAGACACAAGTGACCAAGGCAGAGGATCATCTCCCCAGGAACTTTTATGCTCTTTTCTTAGCTGATTGCAGAAAGTCTGGAGTTGTTCCAGAAGCTCCATTAGCGTGACCTGCCAGCACTCAGAGGAGGACAAGTACAAAAGCAGAGGAATGCACAACTTGACAACACAGTTATTTTTACTATGTCTCGGAATGATTAAAAGGCAAACTAGAATATTTACTATTTCTTGCTCTTTATGGAATATTGGATTTAAAATGCAATTTAAAAGTCTGCCTGGCCCCAGAAGGATTAATGATTCAGACTTTGAAGAGAAAATACTCAAGAACTTTTAGGGAAATCTCTGATGGTAATACCTTCACTATGAATTGGCTGTTTTGCTTACACTCTCCTCCATTCCTCATCTTCCCCCCGCCCCCTCCTCTTCACAGGACTGATCCTACCACTCTGGGTGTTGTTATTCATTCACCGTATTATTTGTACTCTGGGTGCTGTTCATCACCTCAATTTCATACTAATAAAAAAAAAAAAGCATAAATACTTTAACAACTCCGTATGCAACTGCCACACACACATACAAAAATGAAATCATAGGTACTCAAAGAAACTGTGTTCTCTTACAAGATCAACCAATACCCAAAGAGCCTTCCTAATAGAACTAGTGTCCATACCACCTTGAGCTTATATTGCCTGCCCTAAAGTGTAGCACTCAAACTGTATGCTGGACAAAAACGCCTTCCTTCGGTATGAAATTCCCACTCACTCCCAACATACAGCCAGCCATACCCTATGTGCACACGCAGCTTCTCAAAACAATACAAGGCCCCAAAGCTAATGCTGTCTGTATAAGACGACGCTGTTTCTGATGGAGTCATGTTCATGAAAAATTACTGGGTTGTTACTGCTTTCCTTTACATCATGTGTGGTCACCGATATAAGGACAGCTTTGAGGAAATCAGTGCACAGGAGAGGGATCTCCGGCTGCAGCTCTGTGGGCCCCTCTGGGACATCGCTGGAGAGATGCAGGTGCCTGCAGCAGTCTCTGGAGTTGAACTGGACAGGCTGACAGGCTCAGGGCTGTGGCGTGGATGGCTCAAGGGGAACATGCAGAAAGCACTCTGCTCCCTGCACGCAGCCACTGCTCGGCTCCACTGGCACGCTCCCTAGCCAGCTCACTTGTCCGAGCCTGGCTGTAGCTTGGAGGAAAGGCAGCTCGGGGAGCACTTCCCTGAGCAGATGGGCTGCGGCCAGGGATCTCCCTGTGGAGTTGCGGGTGTGGGAAGAGGGAGGTCTCTGTCACTGCCAGCTGACTTCCCAGCCCCCTCTCTTCAGGCACCAAGCCAGCTCCTCGCCTGGTTCCCTTCCCTCCCCAGCAGACCGTAACACACCGTCAGGCTCTGGCCAGTGTGATTGGGGACAGCAAACATCCTCCACAATCACCAGTAGTTTTTGCTTTGTTTTGCACCCATTTAGTGCATTAAAATCATTTCTGTGAACTAGCACAGCTCCAGAAACTGCTCTATCCACCCAGCTGGGGAAGCCAAGAGCTGAACATAGGGGCAGGAGTGAGCAGGAAGGAGGAGAAATAGGGACAAATGGAGCATTTCAAAACCCAGCTCCTTGTTTGAAAATAGAGTATTACAGAATTACAACTGGCATGGTTACTTTTTTTTTTTTTTTTAAATTAGCAATAATATTGGCATGAACAGATCTCATGTTCAGTGACTCTTCTTTCCTCCACCACCTCCTCCTCCTGGGTAGCTTTTTGGGCATTCAAGGAATGAACCTGATCAGAAAACAGACCCAGGTTAAAAAATCAGTTAAGAAAAAAAAAAGGTTATTTCAAATGAAGAACTATTCACAATCAGTCCAACTCACTATCTGGCTATGGTGACACAACTGAAGGCACAGCACAAGTATGAGTGGCTTGTGGTTGGGTGCAACAAGATGCAGGAACTGCTTAGGCCAGTGCTGCCATTTAAAGGTACGTCCATGTAATCTCAGCCTCAGTTCCAAATCCTAGTATGTGTTTGCCTTTCATCTCGCATAACCATTTGCATCATGCAAACAAAGGAGATATGAGGGCAGTAATGGCATTTGCTTGCAACAATGTTTCCCACGTGCTTACAGCAGGGTTTCACAGCAAGAGAGAAGATCCAGAAAAGACCCATCAGGGGATCTGCATGTGTGCAGTTTGCTCATGGTATGCGGGACGGCAAATCCTTGAGAACAAAGGAAAGGTCAGAATTAATTTCTTTCAATTCCTTGTTTAACTTCAGTGACATCTTGGGAGCTAGTTAGTTCCCAAGGCAACATATACCCAAACACATCCAGACACTGGCTCCCACGATTTCAAATGTCGGCCTTTGGTGCTAGTCCACGTAATCAAAATACCAATTTCTCAGCTAAGTACCCTGCTGTAGACAGAGTTCAGCATCAGAGCATTACAGCTCTCACCCATGTGAACGCATTTTGCACTGACTGCTGTGCCCTTTCGATTTACTCAGCAGAAAATCCAACAAATAACCGAAATGCTTCCTGTCCCATGTCACAGGAGAGACGTAAGAGATGCCTGACATTTCTTTGTAAAACCTACTCATAGCAACTAAACACAATTAAACACAATTTCTGATTCACTGAACAAAACACTGAAGGTCCATCTTAATACAGGGTGGGCAAACCATGCCAAATACGATTACAGGGAAATAAGAGGTCTCCTCTTCACCTGCAGAACAGATACAGCACAGGCACGCTCCACTCAAGCTTCCCGACAGATAGCAAGTAGCTCAGCTGATTAATCACATACATGCATGTTTAACTAAGCTATGCACTGAATTTTGGACTGCAAATATGGAAAGAACTCGTAGGACTCTAGACCTCTGGTCCTTCCAAAGACAGAAATCCAGTTTCCAGAGGACACTCACGTCTTTCTCATTCTGTAAGGCCATAAAGCACTGAGATTCCGTAAGGAAAACCACGAAACACAGTGAAGCCCTATATACATTAACAAAACAGTATTTGGAAACGGGAATTGAAGCCTGAAGTACCTTACTCCAATGCAGGATATATCACCACATTAATTTTAAAAGTAAAACAACCTTCTTAACACCACGTAAAACATTTTTATTAATAACCCGTGAAGCTTTTTTTGACTTTTATTATCATTTGCACTGTAATAGTTCTTTCCTTTCTTCTCCCTTTGTTTTCTTAAATCCTGTGGTGTGTACTTGATTTTTTAGGTAAGATTTTTAGTTGTTAATTTAGAATTTTACATACTACATTTTCCACACTACATTTTCCACCAGAAAGCGTCTATTCTACTCTTAATTAAGGCACATACATGTTACAACCATGCCTTTGGAAGGCACAGGCTGCCACCCAGTATATTTTTGATACACAACTACCCCACAAAATGCTAGCAGCCAACCGTACAATTCATTATATGAAATATGTCAGGAAAGCTGACATGCTTCAACTCTGCACTTTCCCACCTGGACTTGCTGTCCTGAAGCCAGTGATTTCTGTACTGTATCTGCTAGAGAAACCCTTACTGGCTGGGACAAAGTTTAGGACTCTGATTTTAGGCTATTTGTAAAAGGAAAAAAAAAAAAAAGTCTTAATGCAAAAGAATTCAGAGTATCTTCTAAAGATCCAAACAGTTTTTCCTTGCCCTCTAATAATTACATTAGAATTATATTCATGCCTTTGTTAAGGGGCTTTGCTGCATGATGCAGCAAGCATGAGAGACATCCTTACATTTTGCACAGATGTGACACTGACATCAGAATCAGTATTTTTCAGATTTTTACTTCTTTTAGAGCTACTTAAGGTATTTCATATCAATAATCATAGATTTTTAAATAAAACTTTGAATAGTAAGAGAACTGATGATCAGTTCAATTCTTTTCCCTTAGCAGAACTCAGCATTTTTCTAGAAAAATGGTAATTTAAATTACATTTTCTGAATATAAATCTGTTTTGTGAGTCTTATGATTCAGTAAAGTCTGTAAGACAACAAGTGTACAACAAAGTTTGACAGAATATATATATAATTTTAATTTCCACATTTTTTTGTTCTCCATTATTGGAGAGTAGGCTGTTCATTTACTAGATGAAGCTATAAATGTGATTGCTTTACAGATTGGGAAACGTAATTTTCTTACTTAGCTGATTCAGGCGACAAAGCACATTACCACTTAAAGGAAGACTATTACACTATCAGTAAAGGCATTACTAAAGTTGGATTGTGGCTTTTTCTCTTTGCCTAATTATAATTGCATAAGTTTTTGCTATAAAAGAAAGTTATTTTAAATACAATAAAGGGATTAGTAAACTCACACACTGCTCCCCTCCACTTTCAAAGACTTTTTACTTGGATTAGCATTATGAAGAACTAGATTGATTCATACACTTCCTAGATGAAATATCCTAGAACGCAGGAACATTTTTTTCATGAAGAATGAGAATCACAGCCCTCTATGAATGAATATTTCAGGGTTAAATCCCTTAAAAAAATGCAGCAACTATTTATCTCTGACTTTATCAACATCATTTCATTCTGACATTTATATACTCTAAACCCTTCAGTATTAGCATCAGTCACTTCTAAATGTTGACTAGTAATAACAACACTTGTGCAATTGCTGACAAGATGTGGTCCTCAGACATCTGCAGTTCTGCTTTGGCTTTTGTCAGTCTCCTTCCCACAAAAGAGAAATCCCAGTTCTAGAAGGTGAGAAAGTATGCTGCAGGGCTGGCAAGAAGGTAAGGGAGGACAGACTGTGCCTCCTCAGAGGGCAGTATTATTTGGTCCTAGCCCACTGGTTTTTATTTTTTACAATACCTTCATAATAGAATTGTCTTCCTGCACCTGCATTAACTTATGGCCTGAACAGCTCTGGAATATTATGTCCAGGCTACAAAAAGCCAGAAGAACAGGCTGACCTGGCCATGGCTGTACAAGGAAAGAAGAGGCACGGCCAGAACCAACCAACCTGGGTCTGCCAGTGGCACAGTCATTTCCTTCTACTACTTCTCACTTCTCTAGCAGTATCTTTCCCCAACTCTTTCCTTTGATTCTGTCCTATTACCCTGCCAAGTCAGCCTTTGACTTTTCTAATTTTTTTTTCCAGATCATTCCTATCTCAATTCCAATTATTTTTCTCTGCTTTCATCTACTTTGTCACAAGCCCACCAAGAACATGCCTGGCCTTTTACCAGTATTCTTTTCTGATGTTTTCCTAATTAATTACTCACTTTTCTGTTTCTGCCCTTCTCTTTCATCTGATTCATTCCTCATAGATCTACCTGTTATTTCATTTCCCCCACTACTTTCCCTCAATGTCATTCTTCCTCCCTCTCTCCCACTTCAGGCTCAGTTTATCATTTCACTCTTGCCCTTGCCTACTAATTCACTGTTTCATGTATCACATATATTCATTCAGTTATTCATACACTCCCCCACTCTCCAATTAGTTGAGAAACATTTTTTTTTCTCTAACTACATATGCAGCATGATATATTCTCCAAGCCTTTAAAAAAAAAAAAAAAAAAGGAATGAAAATAATATTTTTCTTGGAGTTTTAAGGGTATTCACAGTTTTGGGTGCCCAGTTTGGTCCTTATTTTATTTTGCATGTCCTGCAGGTATTAACTCATGATATACAACCCAAAGGTATACAAAGAAGATTGCTTACAGTTTAGGGCTCTGGGAATTGTTTTTTGTTTTTTTTTTTTGGCTTTCCTATTCCAAACAACAACTGAACCTGGGTCTAAGGTTCTTAATAGAACAAGGCATTTTTATAGCCTCTTCTTTTATAGAAGCATATGCAGATAGACACTGCAGCTCTGCTGGAACTGACTGAAGTGACTCATGCTTGATTTACTATTGCTCTGGCCATCTTGTTGAATGCATTTGTGAGGGCTTCAGCATTCTGTTTTGGTTACACAGATGCTTCATACATTAAAATGGAGAAATTTTAGAGACAAATTGACATTCCTTAGTGCCACAAGCAGAAAAATCCACACAATGAACTGAGGAAAACTAAAAAGGATGTAGGGAAACAATGCTTTGTCTCTGGGGAAATACACAAGGGATACAAATCAATAGCTTGCCAGTTAGCAGCTTTTTAACACAGATTGACTTTCAACCAAACAGCCTATTTAAAATGTAGAAAGCAAAATAAAAGAAAGCCACAACTCCACACATTCTATGTTATTAGCTGAGCAAAGGACACGTGCAATGTACCATCAATATTTAAGTGACAGCACACTGAAATCACAGAGGAGTTTGGCGTCCTGCAGGATAAGATCAGAAGTATCATCTAATTTCTTCATTGTAAACATCTGCAGCCATCTGTGAAGGACAGAATTAAAGATCCTATTATATTATTCAACTAACAGAGCACCAGGCCTGTAGGACTTTCCTTACACTAGGGTCCCTATGAGAGTGGGGCCAGAAGGCAACATGTACAGCTCTAGTCCCAACAGTCACATCGTGAACTTGATGCCAATCCCGTCAAGGCACTCACTCTAAAAGTCAGTAGAAAGCACTGCCATCACTTCAGAGGCCCATCTGAAGTCGCTAGCTGGACACCCTGCCGGGGAAGCCTGAGGGATGACAGAATAGAGAAAAGACAGAAGGGGAAATCAAGTAGATTTGGACTATAAAATGTGTGTAAAATGGAAATGTTAAAGACTTGAAGCTGACCATGACTGACTATTGACGTGAAGTATAATGAATGCACAGGCAAGCAGGCAACTTCTGCACAAAACCAATGAGAGATCAAACTGAAAGCAGTACCAGACATCAACAGGGTCCTATGATGCACAGGAGATGGTTCTGCTAGGGAGGGCCTTGGAATAAAGCAGACTGCTGCTGTAGGACCTCTCTCGTGTGGTGCAAAAGGCAAAATGGGCAAAATGGAGCAAATAAGGCTAGGTTTTAAGAGGAGGGGAAAAAAATGAAAAAAAAAGATAGTCTCATATTTTAAGTGGCTTAAAACTACCCAGAATGTTTGGATCCCACAGCTGATGTTCCACAAAGCTGCTCTGTATGAGAGAAGTCAGGGCAGGGCAGGCACAAATCTCAATTTCTGAGGACTTAATTTGAGCCCCTAGGGTCTACCTAGTCTTATTCACAATGACATTGATGTGCACTAAGTGCTACGCAATGATAAATACTCTGGAAAAAAAATAATCAACAGATTGTGTCACAAATTGGCATCAAAATAAGTGGACGTCTTGGCACTTGTCTCTGTGTCATTTCTTCATCTGTAAAATGGGAACTAAGCTATTCCTCCACTTTGTGAGAATGATGAACATCTATTCTTGAATATTCATGAAGCACTCTTATTTCAGTGTTAACATCACAAGAAAAAAAAGGAAATAAATTTGTCTGCAGATTAGGTCTTGACGAGTGCTCATTAAGCAAAAGATGAGACTACACAATGAAAATGATAGCAAAATAAAATACTATATGGATACTTACATGAGCATAAGTACCTCTGCACAATGAATTTTATAGGGTTCAGTGGGAAGAAGTGTATCACATTCACCTAAATTCTGCATCATAGCGCAAACAGTTTAATGGCACAAAAGGTCAGGATGCAGAGGATATATTTTACATACCATAAGTGACTGTTTCATGTTCATATTAGAGAATGCACCAACTGAGTAGCAACTCCTGATTTATTTTGAGGAATGCATAGTATTGATTCAAGCTGCAACTACCAAAAAGCCTCTGTAAGGATGACTACACTAAAACTCAGTGTCTTTATAATGCTGCATCCCTTAAGCCCCTTCTGGTAATACCTATTTTCAGAAAGAAGATCTTCAGAACACAAGAATATACACTAAGAGGAAATCAGCCACCAAAGAGAAAAATCTTTACCGGCTTCCTGGCAATACTTGAAAACATTTTAATAGAGACTCAGTTGTAAACGTATTATTACCAAAACCCACCTCTCCCAAGAGATGATGTAAGTACAGTTTGAAACCAGGCTAAAGAAGAATATTAGGAAATGGCATCCTTCAATAAGTAGATTTGAGTTCAAGAGAGCAAAATAAAATAAAATAACGTAACATAACATAAATAAAAAGGGGAGGGGAAAGGAAAGGAAATAAACTCTTCCAAGTTAAAAAAAAACAAGTTGAAAAGATTGTGAAGAACAATGGATACTGAAGCTGCAGAATACATTGGTACTTGTGTGTAGTGTTTTGTAGATGACAAAAACATGCACAGATTCAAATGCGATTGTTGAAAATCAAACACCACAACAAATTGCTAAATTCCATCACAAGGGAGTTCCTAATCTACGAATTGCTAAAAGAATATACAGGGTAATGGAAATATCATACTCCAATTGGTTTTGTTATGCTCTTTTTATAAGTGTATGGTTCTTATGACTCCAGCAAGACAGAAGACAGACCTTCAGTCTGCTGCCATTGTCTGATGGCTGAAAACAGTTGCTTTGTGACCGTTTGCTTACAAAATCTCATTTTTGAAAGCCAGTCATTGCAATCTTAATAATACCCTGTTGACACAACTTTGAAGCTTAGTACAGATATTATACACTCCTATAACTTTACTGGTATTTTTCCCATCACTTTACGCAAACATAGCTACTTAGATTAAAAGCACCAGAAAGTGGGATCTGTTTTGTTTTGAGTCATAGAAGTGACTATCAATTTCTGCAGTACATAAAGACTTATATTTTCACATGATATTTAGTTAATATTCTACCTGAAGGACAGAAAAGATGCTGAATGCACTCTGTTCTCAAGTTCAAGCATTAGAGACAATCACTCTATAAGGGTGTGCAACGAGAGATGGAAATGATGAAGAGTAATGCAGAGATATCATTCTGGGAAGTTTTCTTCCAGATGAATTACTCTAGATCAAGCTTAATGTAATCTAATTCCCAACCATTAGGCTGTGTAAAAATTCATAAAATACCATAGTGCAGTAGAAGCCTAAGATTAATTTTAAAAGTGATGCAGAAGATTACTAGAAAGATCAGTAGTAGTATAATAGTGGCAACTTCTTGTTACAGAGATAAATCTTATTAACTAATGCTGTGTAAGACAGAAGGATTTGGTCACATGGGTTTACTTTATGGTACAACCTTACTGTATGCAGCAACCAAAAATTAGTAGCATATGAGTAGCTTTTCCAGAATGTTCATTAAAGGAAAACTAAATGGTGCAGCAGCAGCTTAGTTTGGACATTTATTACTGCTCTTAGATACTTCTGATGACTTCTGGTATAACTCTGAATAGTATTTTAATTGCAGGTTCAAAGCAGAAGTATTGTATGGATTAAACTAAGCTGCAAAGAAGTGAAAAGAACTTAAAAACACATACACAACTTCAGAGATCCAAGTGTCAGTGTCATGCCACTTCAGACTGGGCTCTTTCCAGAGCTGACCACATTTGTAGTTGCATTATAGTCTAGATGACATCAAAAACTTGAATGAGGTGAGAGACCAAAATTTCAGCATCACTGGGAAAGCTGAAGAATGCTCACAAACAGTAGCAATCAGAAACAGAGCTAATCATACCAGCAAGACTGCAGCAATTGACTAAGACAGTTCTAGGAAGTCAGTCAGGCTTCAAGTGGATAAGAAACATACGTGAACTATATGAATGGACAAAAGAAAACTCATCAACAATAAATTAACCGGCTTTCTTTGAACCCCTATAAAAACACCATTGGTTTTCAGCTCTTTTCAGGATGAGATAGTGTTAGTGCTTTTGCAACCATGAGAAATTATGGGGTACCAACATTTCTGCAAAGGAAGCACAGCTACCTAATAAATGTTTTCTGACCTCAAGCAGTCCTGGCAGCTCTTACCAGTTCTTCCAGTAACAGTAGGTAGGTACTTGCATGCTATCCATATGTTGTTAAAATGTCATAACTAATTTCTGCTAATACCACCCGTTATTGGCTCCTCTGTACTAAAAAGTGTCACTGACTCAAACCAACTACTGCCATGCAAAAATAATCCATTCCAGTATGCAAACTATCAAACAAGATTTGGAATTATTCCCTGTGGGGTGAACCTGCTATGTTGGACCTGACTAGTTACTACTAGACAAAAACAATTTGGCTGTTCACAAGAGGGCTGGATTACCAACACTAGTAGCTATTCTGGAACTTACAAAACACAAGTGCACCCATTTCTGCCAAATCTGTGAATGCATATGCATTAGTAACAGACTCAAATGCAAAGGAATTTGCAAACTGCAAATATCTACCAAAATACTGATCAACTGTGAAAGACTTTTTCAATCAAAACTTTTCAAGCCAAAGAATTAAATTATTTCTACTAAACACCTAGCATTTTAAAAATGCTTTAGAGTACATCTAATCTTAATTCATCAAGTTAGATACAATAGTATTAACTATGGTTCTTTTAAACAATGGCTACAGATATCGGAAAGCAAATGATTGGTATTATATAATGCAAAAGTACACACTACCAATGGGAGGATGCTGTCTCTGGGAACACAACCATTCCTCTCAGCAAAGGCGTTCATTTCTAAGGGAAGTCTACAGACACAGGTGCTGTAGACCTTAGAATTAGAATTTGTCACATGCATGTCTGGCTCTTGGGGGCACAAAGAGTTTTTGGCATAAAAGTGAACCTTTTTACACGCTCTTTACACTCCTATGGAGCATGCATCTGTCAGCTGTTGTTAATTTTATGATACATTGTACAACTGGCCATCAGGGCAAGCAGAAATCTCTTCAAGACCCAAATTCAGGATTCCAGCATCCCACTGTACAAATGGAGTGTATTTTCCTTTTAAGTCTTTGCAATGTTTTTTACGTTTATTCCCAGCATTATTTTCACATGAAGATAGATTAAAGTCTTATTTAAATAGATACGCTTAGGTTATAGTTTCTATAATCATTTGGAAGGATTAAAAACAGTCTTTAAACCAATCTGGACCTTTCCAATGCACCAGAGCTGAATACTCATAAGGCCACTCCACACAGAGGCCTGTCTACTTCTGTCTTAAAATTTCCTATGATTTCTCTTTCATAATCTGATTAAAATCCACTGTCTACTTATTTGGAACACTTTCTCTGATACCGAAACCAAATATTCTGGGCTGAATGTAAGTTAATTTCATCATAGTTTACCATACCATCCACTTTCACAAAACCCCAACCTCCCCTTTTCCCCACCAACCCCAACATTTTTACACTTACAGGAGCACATCAGGATGTGGCAACCTAACTCCTATAGCTTTATCTTTTCAAAAGAAAAATTTTAGTTTCTCCTAAATTAAGTTTCTCCCAATTTAAGGTTGGACTAGATGATCTTAGAGGTCTTTTCCAACCTGAATGACTCTGTGTTTCTATGAAATGGAGGACTCCACATTCCTAAGGCTTGCAGTACACAAAGGCTCTAGGTTAAAAAAAAGTGCTTAACTGACAGCTTGTTTCAAAAGAAGAAACTGGGCTGATGTTATCAAACATTCTCCATCTCTTCTACAACATAATACAATTTTTTCAGTCGTTCTATATAATATGTTAAAATTATGAAGTCTTCTTCCCATTCCCTCACAACTAGGAATAGAGAAAGGGAATGCGATTGTGGCTGAAGGTAGAGAAGAATTCACATCCCACAAGCCTGACAGCTCTCAAACTACTCTGGACCTTAACTATGCCAACAGAAGCAGACAGAATACAGCTTTAAACACATTTCATCTGATATATATCATATTCACTACTGCTGTCCATTGTGAAACAATTTCATTAAAACAGAAGTAAAGGAAAAACAAAACAAAACAAAACAAAACAAACCCCTAAACACTAAAAATCCCTAGAAATTACATGAACTGGCAGAATAAGCCTAGCAAAATCAGGTTCCAGTGGTCCTGCCTCCATGGCCAACCCCAGCCACATGTTTCCTATCTCTGTGTTGTACCCATCATTTATGCCTGTGAGATCATACACTGAGCAATGCAGAAACTGAATGCAAATTAGAATTAAGCCAGCCAACAAAACAAAGCAGTCTGTAGCCAAACCATCCCCCTGAACTGTTTTGCCACATGATCACTGGTGCAAGAAAGAAGGTAGGGACAACATATGGTGAGGATGGCAAAGAGGAGGCTGGGATCATGCAGCTGCCCAGACAGACTGATTTGTCACAGAATGGTATCTGTTAGTGTTTGCAATCCAAAAGTGCACAAATAAAAGCTCAAAAAGCTTACAGAGTTCTACTTTCTACTGATTTCTTTGTCTCCCCACAATAATATAACTTTTCTGTTTTTCTAATTTGGTTGCATCTGGTTAGGAGAGAGAATAATCCTGGGCAAATGTGCACAAACTGCTCAGTGACTCAGAATTGTACATATGATCTAATGATTAGAGCCTGCGTTAGCACAGAGACTTCATATTATTCTTCAGTTTCATCAGTAACATTTAATAGCTGTAAGCTAAATTATCTGATTTTTTAATCACATTTGTGATATGGACAGACTCCTCTCTCCATATCTATTGGAGCCAGCATTCACAAAACAAAACAAATTCCTTGCAAATATTTGAGAAACGACTCATAAAAGGGAAAAAAGGCAAAAAGAAAAGGAATGAAGCAATATAAACTGAAGGAAGGAAATCCATTGGCATGTCTTAAAAAGCATTAACACTGCCAGCTAAAATAATATTGTAATTAGCAAGGGATTTGGATTCTGTACACGTAAGAAATGATACAACAACCTGCTAATTGGAGACAATACCATTCAAATGTTACTGAGGAACAAAGAGTGGTACATAATTATGTGCAAGGAGTGGGAGGGTTACAAGAAATGTTTCAATCTAGTACACTGAAGCACAGCTGAGAAAAGGCTAAAACAATAACCTTGAAAACAAGCATTAATAAGCCACTGTCACAGCACATGAAGGATAAAGAACATGTTTGTTTCCACAGTGAGCCACATTTTGCCTACAGGCAGACCTACCTTTCACAAGACAGTCATACACATATATGCATACTATTTGTATACACAGGTGAAAGTGAAATGTTGCTTTAACATTAACTAAAGAGAATCAAGACTTCACCCTAGCACTGCATATTATTAAAGGTACTATAAAAACAGCATCATAGTTTGTAGCCTGTTTAGTAATAATTTTGACAATATTAGCTGGGAGAACATACATGTGGTCATTTTTTTCAGTTTAGACTTTTTTTTTTTAATTACAACTATAAAAAAAACAAATGCTCAAATATGACTTCTGGTGCCTGTGCTGGAATTAATAATTGCTAGTTGTCCCTGAGAGACAGCATCAACCAACCTCTCCTAACAGTGATGTAAAAAGAAATTCATTAATACTGTATTTGCGGAGCACTCAGATACCACAGCAAGCAGCACCATGGAAAAGCCTATGAGGAAATAAATCATTCTATATTCAGTGCAGGATCTGGCAGATGTGCAATAAAGAAAGCCTGGAGACATGCATTAAATACGAAGATAAAAAAAGATTCTGCCCATTACTAACAGAAATAATATCCCCTGAATGAGCATCATCTCCCTCAGGCATTAAATGTTTGATGTATTCTCATTCAATACAATGGAAAAGCCTTCTGATTAACTAATGTGGTAAGATTATAGCAAGCACCAGTTAGGTATTCCATTTAAAAGATAGCATTGGATAATGTAATTAAAATCTATCATAAATATATGTTCTGGGGGCTAGTATTTCCTCATTTCCAAATGCTTATTTTTGCTACGAAATAACACTCCCACACTGCAACAATTATTAGCAAATGTACATTATCCCAGCACCCAGAGGTTCCTATCACCACAGCTCTAGGTGTGTGGGCACAGTAAATCAATCTGTTTCACTCTGATGCTGCCAGACTGCTTCTGTCACCAAACTATCCTGCTTTACAGCTAGCTCAAGTGAGTCAGGAGCACAAAAACGTGACAAATAAAGGCTCAAAGGTAGTGACAAAACCTGCAGGTTCCTGGCTAGCTCAGATTTCTGTACTGACATCGCTCATCGCTCTGTAAATTACTCATTTTATTTTATTCTATGACAGGTCAGTTTTGCTCTCCTGTCCATGTAAGATGTGCTTTATCTTACCCCGTCAGCTCAAATCTGAAGTCGGAGTTCAACTTTCTCCTGTTAGCCAGCAAGGGGGCTGCGGGACAGGAGGGATGTGCGAGGAGGACTAGGATGCGCTCGTGGGTTGGGAAGTTCTACCAAAGCTGCTTTCTGCAGGAGATCAGAAATGGGGAGAAGAGCCATGGGGACTCCACTCATGTCTGTCTAGAAAAGTGAAATACCTGATAGAATAATCTGGCTGGCAGATATAGTCTCAATATCCGTGCTGAGATGCAACAGAGCATGTTCTGACTATTGCATACAACCTGCTTTAGAAGGACGAGGCTAGCCTGTGCTTACCTAGCAAGGGGAAGACGGGCTCATGAATATGTGAAACTCCCAGAGCCCAACGAGTTTTGTATGTGCTTTCTCTCCACACTACTGCCTGTGGCTTGGGCTCCAAGCATATTTGCTGCTTAGGGACAACCAGCTCCATTTGACCATGGAGTAGGGCTTGGACCCTCCTCTGCCCAATTCAGACATGCCACAAGAGGGACTTTGGGTCTAATTCAGCCAAATGTATTCTGGCTATCCATCTTGAGAAGCTTCAAAATTTGGCAGAGCTATTGATGTCCTGCTTTCTTTCTCACTGGAGAAAATAATTAGTTAAAAGGTGCATAACATACTTTCTAAGATAAATCTGACCGGTTGCAGGGGAAAAAATATTTATCTTCATGAATATGTGTGTCCAAAAGATGAGTCACAGTTCCCTTTCAGGAATCAATTCTGACTAATTTCTAAGGATGCAGCTGGCCAGATCCTCACGAGAAAAGAGATTAATAATTTTAGTAGATGAACCCTCCAGCATATCATAGTAGAGTGTAATGACATGTTTGCCATCAGCTAAGATGACGGTAGCAGGTAACTGTCCTTGTTTCTCCAGCAGATGTGAAAAAAGCTAATACAGATATATTTTCCGCCCACTGCGTTATTCTTATTATTGAACTACTGGAAATTGGAGTAGCATAGCTAGCATACCAGTGAACTTCTACTTGACACAAGCAGGACACACCATGTGAGACGAACCATGAGTCATCTGTTCATACAAGGTCTGCTCATTTCAACATAAAATGAAGACAATTAAATCTGATATTCTAATTGAAAGTGGCATGTTAAAACTAAGTTCTCTCTGTTCAGGAATGCAGAACTGAATAAAAATTTAACCAGTTTTAATGGGAATAAAAAAACCAAACCAACCTAAATGCAAGAGAACAGAGCTGGCAATCACTACATCATAATCAGGACATTCTAACAGAAATATCTGAATTTGTAGACATAAACAAACTGAAACATGGAATAAAAAAAATCATTCACAGTGAGAAAAGCAGGAAGTCCTAATATTTGTCTTTGGAAAAGGCCAACAGTTGGCCTATAATTACAAAGATCAAAGAGGATGGCAGCAAAACTCACAAGAATTACTACAGAGAAGTGACTTTGATTCTTTGTAGCTCAGAGCACTCAAATATATTGATCCCTTCATTTGAATACTCTAAAATTTCCTGTCTCAGGAATCTGAATAAGACATAAGGGAAACCAAAGGTAATAAAATAGTATAAGCTTATGTTTTATTTACTTGTTCAAAAAGCTCACAGGACTGATTATCTCCCACAAACTGACAGAAGTACTAATGACAAGCACAGTTCCCTTCCCTGGTTAAAATTTTAGCTCATCTCTCTCTTTTTTCTTTTTTTTGGAAAGGGGATAGCTTTTGATACTTTGTATTCTAAATAAATGGCATCTAAATTATCTATTGCCAGGTACATCAATATAAATTTACAGGTTCTACCTCTAATTGTGTGTGACTGGGGGAAACTTGGGACGCTAGAGCCACAGGGAAATGAAACCAGTTTTTCAAAGATGGTTTCATCAGTGTTGCTCTTAAAACATACATTTCTTTTTCAGCACATCAGAAAAACATAATTCCTTACTTCACAGATGTCTGTCAAAGCTGATACATACTCACTGGTTATCAAAGAATGAGTATCATTTTTGGTCATGTAACAGAAATAATCAAAGTCCTGGAATAGGCAGTGTCATGAAGTGATATGTCTCCACGGTTATTACATTGAAATAACGTGTCAGTTTTGATCAGAAGGTAATCTCTAATGAACCAGGACTTCGTCTAGTAATTTTCTTTTACTTTCTTGGTCAGGAGATTACAAAGAAGTTAAATTAAGATTAACTTCTGTTGGAAAAGTGTGTTCTTTGTTCTTTACCACACAAAGACATGTTATGTTAGGGTGCTGGTACAAGTAGCAACCGCTTAATTTATTTTTTTAGAATTCCCTTTGTGATCCATATATTAGATAAATCTCTGTCAAAAATGATTGTTGTCAAAATACAGAGGTTCTTTCTGCCATTTAAAGATATATCCTACCCCTAAAAATCATACTTTTATCAGATTATATAGAATAATTAATGTGTTATTATTCAGGAGAAATGTGTGTGAGATTGTTAGAACTCTTTAGGTATTCTAATTTCTTTTAGCATTTAAACGCTCTTTGCTGTTTTTCCACACAGTTTTACATAAAGCAAGTTTAGTCATGTAGTGTCAGCATGTAATCCCTCTTTGGTTCGGGATTTTGAACTTCCAAACAATCATTAAGAAAGTAGGCACCTGAGAAATACCTGTAGCACAGAAACCTGTGCCAGTTAGCTAAAGCTGACTGACAGTATTTTCCAGTGCTTCAGAATCATCAGTAGCAGAGACATGTTAGTTTACTAAATTATTTTGCTATTGCTTAAAAAGAGGAAACTATCTCGTCCCACAGGATGTAACAGCAATATCTCAGGTTACATTGCCTACTATTAATATGGCTATAATGGCTTTAAAAATCTATCTAAACACCACACCACATTTTTAACCACTTGCGAAGTGCAAGCCTCTACTTCAGCTACAGTGAGAGTTGTAAAAGTTTCAGATTTTTGATAACAATGCACCAAAGAGAGCTAAAGAATTATTGGACAACACTGCTCAACAACAGTTTGCATTTTATGTATGTCATTTGAGTCTGCATTTAAAGTAAAAGAAACATTACGTAGCAGTCAATAGCATAACAACATAAAGACCTTGGTCTTACCCTTTGTTTTCAAGTCGTTTAATACTTTTGATTCCACGGGCAGGATATCGCTCACTAGTTTTATCTCAATATTTCGGGATGCCAGTTCAAGCAATTTTTCAAAAAGACGCTGACCCTAGGAAAAACAGGAAAGGAAAGCAGAAGTTTTAAGATATAATTTTTTAAGTAGAACATCAAAAAAATTAAAGATGCACATTAAAACATTTTGTATAACAGCTGAGTAAGTATGTTCCAAAATACGGTTAAATCTACCCTAAAGGTTAGAAAATTACTGTTCTGAACGACAAACTTGCTTCCTCCTTTTCCCAGACTGTGCAATACCATCAATGACAGGTGACACACTGAGAATGAAGTGTCCAGTTCTTTATGCTTCATAAATGTATTTCTATTTTAGCTTTCTTATAAATAATTACATTCTGTTAAATTAGGATAAAAAGTGCAAGGAAAAGACTTACAGATTACATATATTTTTGTATTGAGTGGTTTTTTTTGTAAGTGGTTCTAACCATAGTACAAAACATTTTCCTGTGGTCACATGTTCATTTTCAGATGAGCTATACCAGGAAGGAGAACAATAATGTAAATGTATTTCATACACTTCTCCTTTTTACAATGCTTTTACTTTATTATGTCAACCCTATTTCTAACAGAACAAAAAAGGGAATTTCATACTCATTTGTATACACGTTAAAACAGAAATCAAGGTAATTGTTTCATATGAGAAATACAATTTTCAATCAAGTCACATTTTTCCATGTCCAACAAGCAAAGAAAAAGTAGACCTTTGCAGTGTAAATGTTTAATTTTGGATTCAATAACTTAAGTTAAAGGAAAATGCTTGGTTAGAAGCATCTAGCTATATGGTGTGCAGAATAAAAGAATAAAATATCCAATGTACTATTGGATATTGTGCTGTGGTTACTACAGCCACAGATTTAGAACCCGCTTCCTTGTTGCTGTTTGAGCAGGCTACAGCAGGCACCACTTACAATCAGCAGTAGCATACACAAAATCTTTGGGTTTAATCAGCAAAGTGTCTGCCCTAGCTACATAGCTCACAGAGATTCAGTACTGTGCTGGTTGCGAGGAAAAATCTCGTATGTCAAGCTAAAGCAAAAAAGCAAATCATATCAACTTTCAGTTAGGTGGAAGGTAAAGCTTTCCACAGGACCATGTTAGAGAATTCTCCATACAAAATATTACTCTAAAAGTCTTAGAAGGATTTTTCTGTTTGACAAAAACAACCAATGCAAAACAGTTTGGGATGAAGCAATCTGATGTCGTGTGTCCTAACAAAACTTCAGACAGAAAACCCTCCTCCCACATCGCAACCAGAAGCAGAAAGCCATCCTTTGCCCTGTAATTACCTTCAGACTGACACCTGGAGCCTTGCTGGGATTTCAGCAGTCACAGAACCTAGCTCTTCATTGGTTTACAGTACAGACATATATCCCGATTCACTTCCAAATGTCTGAAAATATGTGGCAAAATAAGAATACCCAGCCTCCTAAAAACTAGGTTTCTCAGTATTGTAGAGCAGCCAGAGGCTGCAATGGAAACTCAAAACTACTGTTTATGTTTTACTTCTGTTACATATGCCTGCTTGCTGGCTCAAACCCACAGCACAGCTCCCTGCTCATCCCAGGGCTTGCAGGAATTCATCAGCCAACAACAGAGATCAGCTCCACTGTGACCCTGGGGGACAGAAGTGCACTGGCTGCCCTGGTCCCCTTAGAAGGTCTTTCCTGCAATTGGTGCAGACTGGTACTCTAGTCAAATCTGGGACCTGCAATGACTGTACTGGTTTCTACTCAGTTCCCAGTCCATGCCTTAACCAGTTTTACCCAATCTTAGTACGTGCTGATGTGACCAACACAGCACCCTGGCTAGACCACCTAGCTGTCTCTTACAGACAGTCTGCCATTTCAATAGGCCATCTTTTGGGTGAACAGATCACTCAGAGTGCAGCCCTGCGTTCCAATCAAGGCATCTTCTCTGAAAATACATCTCTTTTCCATTACAGAACATTCGAAGCTATACATTTATCATGTTCTTTTTCGTCATAATATGCTCATAAATGGTGAAACCTCACATTGATAGAAACATCTAAAGCATCTCTTGTGATGGTTACAGAATCATAAACTGTGGCTGATTAAGACTAGGAGCACACTCACCAGAAACGTGTGCGTTTATACAGGAATACAAAAACCAGTACCCCACCATCCAGTGTCAGAACTGGAAATAATTTCTGCTGTCTCCTCTCAGTGCATCATCCCTCAGCAGGGATCGAAACTCTCACCACGGCTTAGTCTAGGCACTCTGTACAACTATGACAAATACACTTGTCTTTAAAATCTGCATGTACTACAGTAAAGTAGGATACTAGAGATTCTTTCTTCATTGTCGAAGTACCTGGCCTTCTTTTCCCATTAATATTAATTTGAAACTCAGTTTCTACACTTTCTGACATGTTTACTTGCAGTTTTACCATTTTGTTCTATGAAAAGAGAAAAAGACAGGACAGAAGGTCTGAAGAGTTTTGTCACTACTGTCAGCACATTTGAAATGCTTCTGTTGAATATAAACCTTCATGCTGTCATTCAGACCACATTTCCTTTGTGAGACAATATCAGGCTGCTGTGCAACTACGTGACAGCGATCAGAATAATTTCTATGGAGTTAGTTTGTGAGGGCTGAGAAGTAGTAACAAGCCAAGTGCTATGAAAATGCAGCATGCTACTTTATACCTTATTTGCATTTTAGCAGAATATACCATTAGGAAAAATGCCTATCCTGATGAAATATTCTCTTACACTTTCCACAGTGCTGTGTTAGCAAACCTACTGAAAACGACAAAATAGGCTGTAAAATGTATACATCAAATGAACAGACAGACACTCTCATGGCAGCTTTAAACTACGATCCATCTGAAACATCAGTCCCAACTGTACACCATAGCAAGCTGGTGAATTTAAAACAGACAAAAAAAGTTACTACTACCAAAAAGCTCTGAAATTCCCCCCAAAGGAATTTCTTAACCCTTACTAGGCAAACTGGTTCTATCCTGGCTGACTTCCCTTGCTTACTGTCATCTTTGTTAGTATGCATTCCTCATTAAAAATAAAACAGGGGATATATAAACATGAAAATGCTATGTTTATTAAGTTTTCTAAAATTGAATTATTGTGCTCTTTGTGAGACAATGCTTAGCTTTTATTGTGACAGAATAAAACTGGTTACTTCTAGATTTTTCTTCTGAATTTATTCTATATAATTCTACTAATATTTTAAAATATTATCCTACGATCAACCCTTTGGGTATATCTAAAAACATCACTAACAATCACAGCTTGCCAGCAGAAACCAACAGAAGAAATAAATGAAGCAATCCTAAATTCAACTTTTGCTATGTAATGCTGAATAGAGAAACTCAAAAGCTCTCCTCATGTTCTTCTAGCAAAACAGGTAAGGAAAAGGGAGGAAATGTCGATTATTGGAATTTCAGAGTTAAAAAAAAATGCTTTCACTATAAAAACTCTCACTTTTTAAAATTTCTTTTCTATGTCTCATTCTGTAGCAGCTGCATCAGGGAAATGCCACTACCTGAAGGGGAGAGATGGCTTTGTAAAGATGAGTTTACAGAAAATAAAATACACTGCAATCTCCATATCTGGCTATAGCCCATTTCTGCTGGTAGCCACTAGGTTTTTTTAATAGTTGTCAAGGACAGATACTTAAGCTTTGGCAGTGGCATTTGTTCTACCAAACAAATCACGTAAGACCCTTGGGTGATAGCTGTCTGCAAGTGACACACAGCTCACCCTGAGATTCACTGCAAAGCCGGACAGCTGGCTTACATGACATGTTTAGGTGGAGTGGAAGCCTTCTCCCATCAAGCCATTTGGGAGTGCGCAATAGGTAGGTACCTAGAGGTAAGTCAGAATCACCTGGTGTCTGTGTGATGAGTGTAAAAGTCAGACACAGGCCTATCCTCTGATCATCTTATGGTTCTGCAAATATCCATCCAGGGAGAACTGGCTACTCACGGCAATACCAATAAAACATGATAGCATTGACTCTTACTTGTTAAACTTAAAATGAAATTTGCAAGAGAAGACCTGCTGAAACTATATAAGGTCACTCTGAATTAATGTTTCTAAACATGAGATGACTCAGAGGAAATGAATTGTGAAAATCGTGAAATTGGAATGATTTTATGTTCACCTCTCCCTTCACTGCAACTGAACTATAAGCTATCTTCCAAAATTGTTTCCACTGTCCTCTGATCTCTCTGAACATCAGACTGCCACAGGAGGATTCACATGTTCGCATTCTCCAAAAATCTCAAAGCCTTCTGTGTAACTACCCTGCTATCTTGAAAATGCACAGATGAGAACACAAAGATGCCAAAGCACATTTTTCCTCTGAACGAGAAAAGCAGGTACAGAAAGCTTACTCATTATTTTGCCAAACAAGTATTTGTTTACTTGACCTGCTAAGCTGTGGAAGCACACAAAACATTGTAGCATCATGTATTTTCATTTGAAGACTCCAATTCAGCAAGACTTATAAACTCAGATGCATGAGCAGAGCAGCTGCAACCTGGACAGCTCAGTCAGCAATAACTGTTTCTTTAGATTTAGAACCACAAAACATGGCGAGGCAACTGGTAGGGACACAAGGTAACATAACCACAAACAAAAATAAAGAAAAATACAGCACAAAATTCTGCAATTTTATATATACAAAAGCATACATGCTTATCTATAGTCCATATATATATTGGATGTGCATATATATATATATGCATTCATGTCTGTATACAAAACTGCAGAAACTTCCTGCTGTGTTTTTCTTCAGTATGTATATTGGACACAGATTTATGTGTGTATATAAATACACAAACACACATGTAGAGAACATAGCTAAACCCTATAATAAATTGAGAAAAAGCAATCTAGCCTACTCATCTCTTCTTTAAAAATCCACATCTGTTAAAGTGCTCTCATAAAGAAATTTGCTTTATAATATGTTGTAATATTCACAAAATGAAAATTGTTAGTTATACAGCAGAATGTGGGTCCATATGGAAAACGGTTATGTCCTTAGTCCCTGATAAAACAAGCATCATCCAGGGAACAACTAGAACTTACTCACTAAGCACCTCAGAAGCTAGAAGTTTTGCATCTCCCTCCACGTAACACTTCTCCTGTGTGACGGCAAATTACTCCTGAACTCAGATTTGTAAAGACTCAAGGATGTTTGACTTACACTTCTGAAAATTACCGGATAACTGAAGATCCTCTCAAATTTCTCTTTCATTTTATTAGTGGAGAATGCAAATGCAACAATACAAATTTTCTTCCCTCTTTCGCCCACTAAGCTTGGTATACCTTCTCCAGGGCAGTGATTTGCTAAAAAACTCTGCTTCTTTGTCAATTTCTTTAGCAATTAGTCTGGTCAATAACAGCACAGTGTTTTAGGATGAATAGACAAACTTGACAGAAAGATCTATCAGCTGTTCAGCCCACACTGCTGTACAAATGAGGAAATGACTGGAATATTAATCACTTTTTAAACAGAAGTAATTACTTGCTTTTGTAAGACCTATGTATTCCAAATAGATAACTAAATAGAATATTATAAAAAATGTCTAATTTTTTATGATCTGAACAGTGTATTTGGGGATGAAGGAGCAAATCCACTTACATGTATCTTCTTTCTTTCCCTGCTCTGACATTCAGCAATATCTTATAGCTTTTACTTTGCATGAAAATGTGGAACAGTGAATGGATTTGATGCTTAACTGCTGAAATCCCAATTTCCAGTTTGCTATTTTTACTCTCTGTTTGGGATTTGTTAGGCTCTGCTGGTTTTGAAGCAAATGACATGTTGAATATTTTCAGACAAAAAATTTTTTAAAGATTCATGCACATACCAATTCATGCACATCCTGAAAACATCTAAAGCACTATGTCTTTGAATTCATCTGCTTGAATGACAGTACATGGGTTTGAAGTTTCTTACGCAGTAAATTTAAATAAAGCTTAGCTGCATAATTACATTGTGAAAAATCTCAATATTTTGATACTCAATAATTTTATTCACTAACTACATTCCAATATTTATAAGCATTGTAAAAGGAAGGGTTTGGGCTACATTTTCCATTTGACTGCTCACCTCAAGTTTTCACTCATTTGAATGGACATGCAGTAGATTTATTCTGAAGACAAGTGAATGTATGCCCTTCAATTAGGCTATAGCCTCTCTAAAAAGAAGTAGCGTCTAATTCACAATTTGAAAACAGGCTATTTGAAATACTATCTTTGGTTGCTCAGAATACCAGTCATTGTCATCAGCTAGCAAAAGGCATTTTTACTGCATAGCATCGACAGAACTAGAGAGGAAAGTGAAAAGTTTGTGACATAGTATAGTATTGTAGATTCCTTACAGTTACCCTGCTGTCATTTTAACCCAATTCCATGTCAACTGAGTGGTTTTTTTTTTCCATCAAAGAATCCATTTGGTTGAAAGAGATATTCTCAGTCTCTCAGTTCTTCGATATCTTAGTTTGACAGGGTGATATTAAGTGGAAACCTGCCCTTACCAACTTTCTAAGAGGACTGCTATCAAGAATTATGTGTTTGTTGGCATAGTATCATTGTAATGACTGTCTCATTTGCTATGTATGATTTATAATTTTTCCTATTGCACATAATTGCAGAAATTCTGAACCCCCACCAAGATCCATTTTGAAAAGATATGAAGAATCATGTGATACATTTAGTACCAGATGAGTTGTAAGTGTAATTCTACTTATCTATTTGGCTGCAGAATTAATCCACATACTCGATCTTTTACCTGATCAGTTTCATCAAATAGAAAATAAGTATATGGATTTATGGATATTCCCAAATTATGGATGTGTTAATACAGGTGTAAATTTGCAGGTTTCTAAAGATTACACAATTACATCCTTTCCTAAGATGGAAGCAATATGAATATGTGATGGATATGTTTGCTAGTCCAGTGTGCCACCACTCTCAGAAAACTAATGTATTGTCAGGAAAATCCTCATAAGAAAATATTTTTTAATCATTTTTTAAACTACCAAACAAATAGGTCTGCTATAGGGAAGGGCTGCAGCTCTAAAAAAGTAATAGTGAAACAAGAAAAACAGATTGTTAAAGTCCCACCCTTTTGTTAGTCTAGAACATACCTGGCATGCTGATGGATGACTGTGATTGAGGTCCCACTGGGAAGATACTATGTCAACAGACTTTTCAGCCATATTTAGCAAATTCATCCAGCCTTGGAAAAGAGACAAATGAGATGGTGCACTGTCTGAATAGTTGATCCCTTCAGGAATATTTTCCACAAGAGCAACCCTGAGAATAGATAAGGAAAAAATAAGCACTTAACATAAGCACTTTTCTTTATGAAAAAGTCCCAAATCGTAAAAAAAATGTCAGGTTTGGGCCTGTGGTTCAACATCTGCTCCCAGAGGCTCTCAGCAGTTGGACACCTCACAACTCACTCTGAAGTTGCCAACTGCCATGCTCTGCACTTCCCAAAACAGTAAAATGCAGAGATGATGTACTGTTAATGTAGCAAAGCAAACTAAGCTTTTGAAGCTCTGCAACATTAAACATAGAAAAGTGGAGTCAGTCTTTAAGGTGAGGATGGAAAGCATGAAATCTCTTCATTCTTTGTGACTCTCATCCTTGCATTTAATTTCTTTAAGATGCACACTCCCAGTAATTCTGTAAAGGTCTGCCTTTACAGCTGGCATTTTATTACATTGCAGTCTCTGCATATGAATTCTCCCTTTCCAACTGCTTTAAGCTACCTAGTTGTTCTGCTTTGTTTACTTGCATATGGCTCTGACTAGGATCATGTAGTTAAAGAAAAGGAGGAGGATTATGCTTTTTTTTTTTATTATTATTATTATTATTTAATTTCCTGTTCTTTTTGGAAGGCTCCCTGATCTTACTGTCAATATTGTTCAAAATGTTTGCAAATTCATATATATATTCACATATTCACATGGATCCAAGAAGCTAAACAAACATTGTAGAGATGACTCCTTTTCACTGCATCCAACTAAATCAAGTACTTCCAAACTGTTCTGAACTTATTATCACTGTTAATTATCAACCTTAGCAATATAAATGCGGTTTTCAAAGTTTTTGTTTGTTTGTTTTTTTAAAGTAAATCATTAATACAAACATCTAGTATAAATTAGAATTGGGAACTGGGCACTTTCTGACTGTTAAAAAAACAAAACAAAACAGTTCAGTATCTTCCTACAGGGTTGTATGGAAAATTTTACAACTATTTCAGAAAATCTAGTATGTTTGTGAAGTTAATACATTAAAAGATTAAAGTTTAGTAGTCTTTAACACTGGTGAAAAAAGTATTTTGATAAAGTAAATTTGTGGTATACTACATTTTTATTTTCCTGGCTTGGCAAAAAAAATAAAAAACAGAACAGGCACAGCTCCTCTTTCATTAAAACTTCAAATATTCCCTAAAATCAAACAACATACATATTGCTAAACTACAGTTACTGACAAGGCTCTCCACAACACAATTTGAAAACACTATTCTACTGATTAACATTAAACTTAACATCATTATAGTAACACCTGTAGCACTAGCAAATTAACTGTAAGAGATTAAAAATACAACTTGTTTTTTAATGTCTTCTAGTATGTTTTATTCTAAAGCATTTTAACTACGTTAACTCTTGTTTATAAACTTTTCAAAATAACTAGTGCTCTAAAATTAAACTGCCCTTATTCATCTATTGGCGTTGCCATATTTTCAGAAAGAAAATTTTAGTCTAACACCCAAGGTTTATAGATTTGTTTCTGCTGCACTTAATACTCTTTTGGAACTTAATAAAGATTTAGTTAGAACCCTTGAAATCCTAGTTACTTTCTTTTTAAACAGTTAACATTGCTAAGAGTCCCAATACAATTAATAGCTTCCATGGTCCCAGAGCTGTTGTATACAAGGACGGGCACCTACTCTCCAAAGAGGGAGAAATCAAGGCACAAAAGGAAAAGTAATCTCTACTAGGACATTAAAAAAAAAGACAGTGGCAAAGATGAGAAATGAATTCATGTCTTTCTGGGCCTCTTCCATTGCCCACGCAATCACATGTGGATACAAGAGAGTTGCTTTAAATCTTCTCCAAAGACATTTATTTGCTCAGGATATTGTCCACTCAAGTTTTGACCTGGCCAAGACCACGGAGCTTAATATTATTTTTGAGATTAGGGCCCTGATCCAGCCAAACACATATATGCTTATTTCTGAGGCATTGACTTCATGTTATTGAGTGGTCAACTGTCTCCAAGTGAAGATCAGTAATGAGTGGTGTTCCCCAGGGGTCAATATTGGGACTGGCACTATTTAACACCTTTCTCAATGACATGGACAGTGGGATCAAGTGCATCCTCAGCGAGTTTGCCAATGACACCACTGTGTGTTTCAGTTGACATGCAGGAGGGAAGGGATGCCATTCAGAGGGACCTGGGAAGGTTTGAGAGGTGGGCCAGTGCAAACCTCATGAGGTTCAGCAAGGCCAAGTGTAAGGTCCTGCACCTGGGCCAGGGCAATCCCAAGCAGAAATACAGGTTGGGTGGAGAAGGTCAAGGTGCCTCTTGGTAAGGAAGCTTGCCCTTGCTGTTGGGCTGAACTTGCTCTTCACCAAGAGACCAGCTTCCGGCTTTTCAACCTGCCATTCAACACACTAGGACTAACTAAGAGATTTTGATTATGCAGCTTCTGTCATTTTATAATTTGGGTCTGATTATATAATAGAAGCCAAATGCCTTCCAGTTATTGAAACCGTTTTTCAGAATGGATAGTGTCCGTTAATATATATTTCCCAGTCTTTTGTTTAAGCAAAAGACTTAAACTGTTTTTTGTTCTTTAGCAGACAAAAGACCTAGCTACGGCACTAGTTAAAATGCTGTCTTTGGAATTCAGACACTTCCTTTCAGTAGCGAACTGATTTTGACAATAAATAAATAAATAAATAAATAAAAACCACCCTCCCAACAATACATTCCCTTTCCCTCTCAAAAACTCATCACCAAGCTCAGAAGTTGAAAGAAAACACAAAACCAACTACCTAAGTTTCTAAGATTTTGCCTTCATAATCCTCCCTCCTCCTTAGGCACAACAGCAAAGTTCTAGCGCTTAGTCAAGAAGAGCTTTGTTAAACTTTCCTCATAAAAGTTTGAGTTCACAAGCCCCAGTTTCATCAATGAAAGCTGTTTTGTTCCAATATGACCCACAAAGCTCTTTTCTGAACATGTAACAGAAACTTCCAGGAGAGAAGGTCATTTCCAGACTTCATGGAAGATCAGACAAGGTGACATAATTTATTCTGCTAAAGTGACCTATTAAAGCAAAACAGGATATAGCACGATGGTTAAAGTAGACTTTACCTATGCTCAAAATCATTAGCACATAATCTTATACCTGTTGGGTGAAATATCTTTCCCCTCCTGGTGCTTTATGCTGGTGCTTTCCCCCCTTCCTGGTGCTTTATCTATTTCATCTGATTAATGCCAACACAGGCTTCAGTTATATAGCTGAATATTCTCAAATATACCTCACACAGACTGAGAAACCTTAAAGTAATGTTATATGATTCTGTGAAGTCATAGAGGGAGACAAATATCAGAGCTGAGATTCAGGAACAGAAATGTGGTAAGTGGTAAATGGTATCTAATGCCTACCAAAGAATAGATCTTGACCTATACAGTAAGACGCTTCTAAGCCCAACTACAACTTGCATTTAGAAATCTCAGTTGAATTCTGTCCCAAGCTAAGGATTCTCCTTCGTCTTTGACAGTTCTTTGGTCAGAAAGCAATAAGGTTCATTTCTGATCTTACATCAATTTTCTTCCTCTGAAGGAAACAGAGATGGTCTTAGATTAGGATCTTGGTTAATTAGAGTAGAAAGAGGACTAGGACAGTGAAAATAGGCAGAGGCAATATGTCTGTCCCTTCAATAAACTTAGGTTATTGGCAAACATTTATAGCTCTGTCTGTTGAGAAGTTTAGCTGTTACAATTACGCAAGTATAAAAGGCAAGTATTTTTGAAAATTCAAACTTCATACCATATTAAAAGATTAAGCTGCTGAGTGTTATTCACTCCAGTTAGTATCAATCCAGAGTCTTACACTAGAGAGCATCCAGGTCTTAGGCACTTGAGTGTGTCCATGACATCTGAATTTACTCACCATTAAAGGGAAGAAACGTAAGAACACATGGGAACCATTAGTATGAGATAATAAAGAAATGAAAGATAAACAGACAATACTTTTCAACACTTTTGCCCTAAGGCTGCTGTGATTCAAACAGGAGGGGAGAGAAGAAAAAAAAAAAAAAAAGGAAAAAGAGGTGTATCAGCTGTGTCCCTAAGTCAGGGTTCTATTTAAACATGACCTTTTTGTGACCTCTTTCTCTTTCTTAATACAGAAGCCCTGGAACCACCAACCCCTGACTGAAGGACCACAGCTCCTCAGAAAGTTCCAGCTCTTCCTTTATATTCCATATTCTTAATACCTACTCAAAACCTACCATCTTTCTGACATTTGTCCTTTCAATTTTTACCATGTCACCTTCAAGCCTTCCACTTCTTCCTACATCGTATCAATCCTACAAACCTTCTTCCTCAGGTCTATTCATTAGCTGTCATGTTGGCCAAAGATCATCTTCTCTTTAGCTCAACAGAACCACAGCTGCAGTTCTTGTTTCTGAAAGGGATTAAGAAATATTCTTCTAGACAAGGTACAAATACTATTTCAAAAACATGCAGAACAAACTCTTTCCCATATTCAGAGAAAAAAGTGTCCAAAAAAAAATTAAAAGAGGTATTGACAGTTTATCAATACATTTGAATATTCCATCACATTCAGTGGTAAGGATTTGGAAGGTCAAGCCCTGCATTTCTACTTGAGACCAAACTCCAGAGCATAAAGTTATGTAGTGTATTTGGATAATTACATGGTATATCCGGTAAAGAAAAAATAAACTGTGTATTATAGATACTTACTTCGCAATTAATTCTTTACTCTAATTCTTTTAGTATAAGTTACAAAATGTATCATGATTACATTGCTGATTTCGATTTTAAATAAAATATTTTCCCTTTAAATTAATGACATAACACAATGATTAAAAGTGAAATGGAGAGTAGCTAAGATTGAATTAAAAATGGATTGTGAACTCTAAGTACTCAAAAGCACCTAGATTATTAGAATCTAACGGAGAATATCATGAGCTCTAACACTGAGAATCTCAATGGGCTGCGCATACATATATATGTGTGTTTGTACGTGTGCATGTGCCTGAATATATGCACACTTCAAAAGCTCTCGAAAGACATTTGCTTGTCTTCTTTTTCAACTTTATTCACGAAGACTTTGATCTCCAGAGAAAAAATCCGGGGATGCTGAGTGCTTTACTTAAGATGATGCTTCGAATTTGATCTGCAGTGAACACAGATATGTTCAGATTTCTTGTGTTAAAGATATTTTTCTGCAAACGTGCAGCATAGGACTCCAGGTCCTTTATCTGAACATTTCTGAGTATTCAATAGAGCAGCCTAATGTGACGCTTAAATTGAAAAGCTGCTGTCACTGCCTCCCTAATGAATATGCGTTTTACACAGGATCCTGTGAAATCAGTGATAACACTGCAATGAGCATATTTACAGTTATTATATTAAGAAATCAAACTCTGCTAGAATTCTAGGGATATACAGCACCAGCCTTTGATCTGAAGGAAGATTCTTCACCTCTTGATTGTCTTTATATTCTGAATCTGGTTGGACATCCCTCTGGAAGATAATGGTAACCATATAAGAAATGAGGATAAAAAGGTGAATAACTTGCACAGTGTGTGCAACTAGATGTTCTAAATCAGATTTCCTAACTTTCCTTTCCCTGCTCATGTGAATTGCAACATAGTGGGATATAAGGACCGTTGCTTAACAGCATATAATGAAACACAGCCATAGCTACAGCGTGCAGCAAAGCATATTCCTTCCAGCTGCTTCAAGCCAAGGAGACATATACCAGTTCTGGGCTTCTGTTCTTCATCACAAGTGGTCAGTGACTCCTCAGTCATACCTGGGCCAGTGCAGATGCCACCAGGACATCCTGGCACAAGACAAGGCCGCAGAATTTTATGTCAAAAATGCAAGGCAGGCAGATAGTTTGCTAAGTAAACGTGTACCTAGAGATGGTTAAGCTGTCCTGCACCTACTGCAAAAGGTTTGTCCAACCTGCGGCCTAAATTCTGTGAATATGGTTTGTGACCGGGCTCAGAACACAAAGGGGTTGCCTGATCCTGTTTAACATGCAGCTGCAGGATGTGGCAGTGGCACAAGAGTTGTAATGAACAGCCCTGCCTACTTTAAGTGTTCACTGAACACCAGTCTTAGGCACTTCAGCTAATGCCTAAAATTAGCAGCTGCCTTTTAGCTTTCCCCTTCTAAGGCTGTCCCTCTTTGCAATTAGTCTCCTTCCATTTTTTCTTATCAGTCTGCAGAAGCAATTAAAGCAGGCTAACTATATATACACTCATATTTTAACTCCTCACTACTTAGGCCTTTTTATGCTTTCTGTAATCGACTTGGAGATCACTTTGTTATTGCTGTTCCCACATAACTGCTTTTGTGCCCACTCATCACGATGTCTATAATGCCAAATATAGCATATAGACATGCACAATGCATCAGTCACTTTAAGTGCCAGATTCGTAGTTGGTACAATATAAAAAATAAAAATTTCAGTCAGTAGTTACCACTGTGGAACAACATTGGTTTCCACCAATTGAAGATTCAGCTTAATTCTCTTGGACTACAGAAAAAGTAACAAATAAGCACTCCAGGAATACCTCTTCTCTTTGGACTGCCCTACGGATCATTATGCAAGAAAAAAATGAGATTGCCTCTCTCCCGTAACACCATCATCAAAAAGAATGTATGCAATAAAGGAAAAAAAAAATCCTACTGTTTCAGCTTCCTTTAGATGACAAGTAACACAAAATTTGTTTTAACACATCACAGGCATTATTTTCAAATAAAAGACCTGCTATACATGAACACAAATCATCCAAGGTTCAAAGCTGTGAATTACTTCTAATTAAATGTATTTTAGGTGACATTTCAGGTATCTTATTTAATCGTTTCTCTTCAAGGGAAGTACTGCAAGAATCAATGAGCACCAGATCATCAATATCCCAACCCAGCCTGTGTCGGCAGCTCTGATGACCCTCCGTACTGTCTCAATAGAGATCAGAATTGGAATGTACCACAACTTTAATACTAACCTAAAAGTTCAGCACCCAGATAAATATATTTACTATTCAGTATAATACAAAAATGTGTCTGGATTGACTGATAAGGCCACTTAAGATGTCAAAAAGACAGCAGTTGAACCAAATCAGCGCAGGATTCATCTGACTGCCCACGTACTGATGGGAGCTAACATTTCAAAATTAATAATCAATTAAAAGGTCAACATACATGCTAGTCTTGCAATTCTTTGCTTGCTGTCATAATTTTGGTTTGCACCCTATTTAAATTGATTAATTCCCATATTTTTATCAGAGAAAAATTTAAGACTCAAGTGAATTTTGCTTCACTGAACAACTGCTTGTTTGAAATACTCAAAAATAGGTCTCAAATGAAACACAGAGACACTTCTATGTCAAAGAAAGGAACGGTATTGCTAGACACTAATCATAATTCATTTTAGTGTAGACTGTAACTGAATTTCACATATGAAAAGCCACAAGGATACAGAGGTCAAATGCTGCACATGATGTTCTGCTTATGGCTTTCTTTATGCATAGCAGGTATAAGCCTTGGGGATGCATGTGAAATTCGTTTAATGGACACAGACTAAGAATGGAAATTGCCATCTGCTCCTCATACGTTTGGGCTTTCTTTATAACAATAGCCTAACGTAAATGTTTGAGTATGTCCTAGCCATAACAAGAAGCTATAAACTTTGGCTGTGACACACCTCTGTCCTCTTCATAGCTAAAACATGCTGCAAAACTTTTCAGCATCTTACCATGTGTCAGAACAACCTCCCTTTAAATGGTGATTTCCCAATAATGTTTAAAGACAACATAACGAAAACAGCTGGCATTGTGATCTTATGAAAAAGAAAAAAAAAATACACAGATGAAGAAGGATGCCAAATCAACGTTTGCATATGCCTGACATTTATCTGGGGTCACAACAGCAATTCAAAAGCTCACATCTGCTCTACAAAACTTCAGGTATCATAACAAATTTCTCCCATCAAATTCTCTCTACAACTTCATTCTCCACAACTTCATTCTTTCTTCCCCTTATTTCTCATTGTTTCCCTCCCTCAGCTTTTTCCAGGTGCACCGACATTCATTCTGGCTCATTGTGGAGCATTTTGTATCACGGAACAAAGAATTTCTCTTACAGCTATCTTTTTTTTTTTTTTTTTTTGGATGTTTTACACAACGAAACAAACTTTGCTGGTCTGCGCTTAAAATGCATCATTTTCAATGAACTATTATTCTCTCTTGGGAGATTTTCTGTCTCACGCTCTTGCGAGAAGAAATTTTAGGAGGCAGCCAGTGTGGGGGTACCACAGTGGATCCTTTCTTGTGTGGATCCCTTTTTGGGATTAGGCTTCCCAAAGGCAACTGGCTGAGTCCTGTATGTTTTTCTCTGGGTATTCTTTACATCAGAACAGCCTGTTCCAACCATGTGCCGTATTTTCTTTCACTATCTTTTCCTCTAGTTCTTCTACACGTTGAACTCTTCCACGCCCTGGCTCCTCTTCTCCTTGTCTCCCTCTTCTGTGTATTACATGCTACGTGACCTCTTTACCTTTTGTTTTGCTCCTTCCAGTTTCCTGCTCATTAAATCTCTTCTGAATGACCTCCCTGGCAGAAATCAGCGTTGCTATGAAATCTGCAAGACACTTCAGTTTGTGTGGTCTGTTTTGCTCCTCCACCATACCTGATTTGTCTATGTACAGTGAAAGCTCTTTATTAGTGGGACTCCTTGTTACTCTAGCATTCATGACAAACACAGGGGGATCCATCTGTAGTAAATTTCTAGGAAGTATTGCAGAAGGAAGAGGTAGCAAGGGCCTGTGAAAGTCTCCACTGACAGTATGTGATATTCAGGGACAGACTTTTAAGTACTGATGCTTAAATTGTCATCACTCTTTATATCAGAGCCATGAAGCAGGTCTAATTTGGCTTACTTTTTTTTTTTTTTTTTTTTTAAGGGCATATATTGATACCTTGGCAGCTTCCCAATACAATATCAACAAGCACAGCACTTTCAACTAAGATTTCTAATTATTATTTCTAGTGATAGTTCTTTGAAACTTTGCCACAGATTACCATTAGCTGCAGCAAACAGGAAAAAACAGATGATTACCAGACCTCCAAGCAAGTTAGATGGCAATACAGAAAGCCAAGTCCATGTGTAGGGACTTAAGTAAAAGCTCCTAACTTATCCTAACTGAAAGGGAAAAGGTTTCCTGGGTGATCAAGTCCCCGTCTTTGCTAGTTCAGGCAATTTTTCATATGCTTTTATTCTTAAATTTTCCAGACGGGGAAGAGTTACTAGAACTGCAAATCGTTTTTACCTCCACTTTTTCTACTGGAATATTTTATCTTATCTTGCTGCTCTCAGAGGCAGAGACCTGCCTCACATTACATCCTTTTACCTACTCTATCCTACATCTTCAGTAACCCATCTCTTACCCGAGAATTCCTCTCTCCTGTGATACTTTTATGAAGGACAATCATTTTCTTTCTTAGCTTTCACCCTTCACAGCCAAGTGCCTTTAGTTCCTTTTTATTAAATATGCTCTTCATTCCTAGAACCTCCTCCTTGTTTTTGCTTGCACCTACTCAGCATGAGTTCAACCTTCTTGAACATTCATGGTCAGATTTATACTTAGTAATCCAGATTAAACTTTATCAATGCCTTTCAAACTGGCGTTACTATTTCATTTGCAATTCTGGATATACCTTACCTGCAGTATTGCACCTATCCCTAAGCAATTCTCTCTTCTTTTATTGCAGTTTCCCTAAGGAGCTGCTTCCATTAAATAGTGTAACAGGAAGAATCTAGTGAAATTACACTTGGACTATTGCCTAGGAGTGACTAAATCAAACTGTTAACCAAAGTGGTATGTATATCCCCATGAGAAACCAAAAGACATATTTAAGATCCATTAAAACCTCACAAATTTGAAAGACTTTTCCCATTCTCAGTCAAAAAAAAAAGGTATTTTTGGATCACCTATATTTATTTTCTGCCTCTAGATCACACATCTTCTGGTTCAAAGTTAATTCTAATGATGTCTGCAGGGGAACGTACCTTTAGGAGGCTCTATAGTCAGCTGGTGTTTAATTCACATACCTAGTCAGAAAGCTGACTAAACCAGACCTCTGCCATTCCCTGCTTCTGCATGACTGCTGTATTACGTGAAGTTCAATGAGTAAAAACAAAGTGAAGAAATGCCAAGAACAAACAGACCAATTAAATGCCAGATGAATGTTGAAATGTGTAACAGACTTAAGAAAACCTTTTAACAACTCTTTTTCTGAAACTGTAAACATGTTCCAGCAAAACAGCAGACAGTTGAGATAGCCGTATTTCTCTCGAAGTTGCTTCTGAGGATATTTTGTTATTATTACTTTCAATTTATCCAAGAAGACAGTAACCACAGAACCTAAGCAGTGATAAGCTCCATGAAAAATGAAACATAAAAAATGTTGTGAAGCAGAGAGGACAAATAGAAGGTGAAAGTACAGGAAAGTCTGGGAAGAGCAATTTTGAAGAGTTAACTCAGTCCCTGATAAGAAATCATATCACAATTGGGATCTGCAGAAAACAAAATTAAAAAAATTCTACTGAAAGACCAAGAATTAACCCTTGGCAAAAATACTAGAATTTGCCAGAAGAGAGAATCACCTATGTTGTATTGAATCCTGTGGAAGGCAGACAGCACTCTGAGAAGTGAACATAAAGAACTCATATCTCTAAGGGACAACTTGATTGGAATTTGCTCTGCTGCAATTTGTATCCATTGCATCTTGTCCTATTACTGGGCACCCTCAAGAAGAGTCTGGTTCTCTTGTCCTTGTAAGTACCCACATAGAAGTTGTAGAAAACACTGAGGTCTCTCCTTTCCCTGCTTTTCTCCAGGCGAAACTGTTCTCTTAGCCTCTCCTTGTACTAAGCAATCATGCCTCCTGCCCTGCTGGCTATAATCTTGCTGATAAAGGTCAGTATACAGTTGCCCTCCTCTGACTCATATTCAGCTTATTGCCTGCCAAGAACCCCCAGATCCTTCTCTGCAAAGCCTTCTAGCCAGTTCCACAGGGTTATTCCAACCTGTGTGCGGGACATTGCATTATCCCACTTCTCTGGCCTGTCAAACTCCCTCAGAACAGCAAAACAACCCTCTAGCACATCAACCATGCTTCACCCCATCAATTGGCATTGCTTACAAACTTGCTGAGGATCAGTCTGTCCTACTGCACAGGTCATTAATAAACATCTTACAGTCCTGGCCCAAGTATTGATCCCCGAGGGATGTCACTAGTAACTGGCTGCCTGTTGAATTTGTACAGATGATCACAACCCTCAGAAACCAACAACGTAGCTGATATTCCACCTCTTCCTTGATGAAATAGCAATGGCATTAACCTGACCATCATCTGAATAAAACAGAAGAAATGGATTCTCCCTAAGTCACAAATACAAAGTGTGTCATGTCTATATAATATATAAGTGAAACCAAGCACTGTCTGATTACTTGAGCATGGTCCAACAACTCCTCAAGATTATTTTGACATTTGCAGAAGTAGAATTTGCAAACTACAGTCCACAAAGAGATCTGCAGATAGGACATACTCTCTCTGAATAGGTGGCAAAAGCACAGAGCCATTTTCTTTAATCACTACTACATTTTTTAAATGCAAAAAGAAAACTGTTGTCAATGAGAAATGAAATTATTAATTTAGGAAAAAAAAATCTATGATAAGGGCTAGTGATATTTCATGCTGCTTTAAGGTGAACAGCAATATGAGAAAACTGATAAAGTTTTTCATCTAATGCCAGTCAAAGAAAATTAAGCAGCCTGTGCTAATGCTAATGACAAAATAAAATGGCCTGCCCTATTACTGAGGTTCCTCCAGTTCTTCATTTGCAGCAGCCCTTCTTGTTTTTTATCTGCAGATGAACAATTTTGCACTTTGTAATGTTAAGTTTTGTATGTTTTCTAGAACTCCAGACCATAAGATCACCTCTTTTTCTTTTACAGGCTCAAATAGCTTCATTTTCTTTTTAGAGGATCTGTTGACCTACAAACGCTACAGCAAAGCATAAAACTTCAAGTAACCTATCCCAAAGAGACCAGCCTTTCATCACAACAGATAAAAAGAATTTTACTTGACTTAATCATGCATTATAATGACTAAATTAAGAAAATGCAATACAGATGTAATGTGTAAAACTCACTTGCTACAGTGAATGAGATATATGGAAATGATCCATTAAAAATTACAGAGCAAAACCTCTAAGACAAGAAAGGTAGATGCGTAAAACTGAAAGTAAAGCTTATTTCAAAGAAAATTCAATAGGAACACCAACTAGTAAAGCAAACATATTCCCTAATATATCCCAGTTCAGCAGCTGTACTTATAAAAGGATTGGCCATTTGCAGCTGGAAATCTGTACATAAACACAGGTTCATGCACAGAGAAACAAACAAAATAATCTATTATCTTCATTTACACACAGCGATTGGATATAAAAACATCTTATCTAGATACAAAATAGGGCAAAAATAGGGGACTTTATGGGTCACTCAATTCCCTTTCCCTGGGGGGGGGGGGGGGAAGCCAAGTGATTTCATTTTCCCACCTCCAGGACTTTTCTGCCCCTGTATTTTTTCAGTTCACATAACTACAGGTAGGTTCATCTGGGCTGCCAACAGTACCACACAGTCTAAACTACCACTCATTCTTCTCTTACTCTAACAGTTACCATAAACTATGTGCATGTAATGGTAACTAACATACCAAGGCTTACTAAAAGAGTGAGAATTAACTGACAGTTCCACATGGCTGAAATTTTATTTTCCTACTACAGGCTAGAAACATTTAATGAAAACTCAGCGATACTTTAAGGTAGGAATTGCCTTGCTCCGCACCAGTCTTCCCAGGATTTCCACTCACTCTAGCATATTTCCTATGCTGACTATTTTATAGACTTACTGAAAGGTTATTACATCTGAATTTCTTACTAGATCAAGACTAAGTTCTTTCACCTTATCACCTAGGACTTGGACAATCTTCCAACCCCCCCTTCCTGCCTACCATTACATGAAGATTTCAGATGGCTTCTGTTCCCAAAATCACTGAAACTACAGGGATGAGAAGGAGCAGAGGACTTTACTTCTATGAACCCATACTCTAGTTATAACTGACTATAAATGTTCCAAAGCAAACCAAAAAAACAATACCCCTCACTCCCCAGCAACAACACTCCTGAAAGCAGATTTGCTATGTCCTATTTTCCTTTAACAAACCATGCCAATCAATAGTGATGCTCTCACAGGGCAAAAATCTCCAAGTCTGTCTCCATCCCTTGGACCCAGCAGATGCCAATAAACACCACAACACCACAATTGATCAATGAACTGCACAGTATCTTCAAAATAGAGCCCCAGTTACTGCAGCTCCAAAGACAGAAACAGGGACGAGGGTACAAAAAAGGTTATTTGAATGGTGATGGGATTAGAAAAGGAAATAAAATATCAGGTCATCTCTCCTACTTGTCCACTGGCAGGCAAAGACTTCTTGCAAAATTGATGGGGCTCTTCTTGCCCTCTTAGATGCATGCCAATTTTTTATGGAAACTGCACTTCCAAGAATCCCCACGAGTCTCTCGCCTAAGAACGCAGATGGTGGATTGTGGTGAAGTAAAGCAAATTAAATACTAGTCTCCCTAATGTCAATAATAAAATTCCTTGCAATTCAGTTGGAACAGAACTCAGCAGAAACTTAATCATTTTAAATAACCTCTTAAAAGCCTATACATAAGGGATTCTACAGTAGTTCACTTCTCAAACCCATTAACTGTCTGTTTGATCTCATTAATGCCCAACTTTAGTTAATTCTGGCCGAGCGATTTTTTCTATCTGATAAGTTTATGCACATAACAAAAAGAATAAATAATCAGTATGTACATGAATCACAAATGCTTCATCTTGCAAGGCATGAAAATTGCAAGTGAACATTTTAACAGTCCAGCTTAAATGGTTATTGATGATCAAAAGTATTGTACAAAAAAGCCATTCGAGGTTGTTTAATATAGGCTGTAAGGGCCTGATCCCACTGGCAGTACCCTTATCAGTGGGTACAGGTGATGATTAAAGCACCTTTTTGAAAGGGCAGATGCAAAGAAAAGCTTACAGCCCAGCTCTTTGGCCTTCCATCTACTGTCCACTCCATAAAGGCAAGCAACAACCTCCTCACCTGGCCACAAACCCCAGCTCAGCAATGTGAGCACTGCTTGGTCCAGCCTGAGCACATGTGAATTAAGAACAGGAGTGAGTTAACACATGTGAGTTATGAACAGGACTTACTCCTGTGCCTGGAATAAAAATATTCCGACTGGAATAAAAATACTCCAGTAACTGCTTTTAAAGGATTAAGATCAAGCCTTTGGTAAATAGGGTTTTCCCTGCTCTTCTGAGTACGACACAGATGATAAATAAATCATTCACACTGCTCTTTTGACTCCTTTATTAAGCTGTTTTCTGACTCAATTCATCACAATTTTTGTGAATAAAAAATTGTGATCATCACGATTTTTGTGAATAAAAAATTGTGATCATCACAATTTTTGTGATGAATACTTGTCAATACCCTATTTACCTTACAATGCATTTGTAAAAGTACTCTTTTAAATATGAAGTTAGCCTCTGGAAATCTACCTTGGACAAGAAAATGCAGTTTACTTGGATAACAATACAGCCATGAGTGCACACAGAGGTAAACACTTTTAAATCATTCTTATTTTTTAACTCTGTATGTTCTTTTCCTACCATCCAACTTCAAATACTAACTGGATGAATAGACTCACCTTTTTATTTGCTGCTAGCTCATACACAATCAGAAAAATACAATTTTTAAAACAAGTCTGGTTGTAATAGCAAAGGGTTTATACAACTTGCATACATATGCAATAAAATAAATATTAATACAAATTGCATGACTGGAAAATCATTTGGGAAACTAGTTTGATCCCTGGAAGAACAAACTGAAAGTCAACATGAAATTCAAAGGGATTCACTGATTAGTATGCCTACCCAAGGGCATAAATGAAAAAAAAAACAACTATGGAATGAAAAATTGTGACAAGGTACCAAAAAGAAAAACAGTACAAGAGGGAGAGATCTGAGACAAAAGCAACAAGCATCCAAACAGGCAGAAGGTATGCAAGCAATTCATTAGAGGCCAAAGGTGTCTTGCAAATTGCCACAATATATTCAGGCTTTGAAGTTTAGGACAGACTTTTTAGGTACAGATACCTGGAAATGGATTTGGCTTATTCCTGTTACTCCCTTCTGTGCAGTGTCAATGGAAACAAGCTGAAAGCAGAGAAATACGAGATGCCAACTCAAGATAACAGAACTGTGAACAGCTTGATACAGTGGGGCACATTCTGCCTGAAAACTGCTTTCAAATATAAATAGCACCCTTTCAAGAGCAAATGGACTCCAGGAAAAAAAAATATTGATGCTCTTAAGAGACACGAAAGTCATCTCTTCTAGACACAACTGCCTGGCAATCACAGGACAGGACTGTGAGAGCCTGGCACAGACACTGAGCATCCCTAAACTTGCTGTAATTCTAAATAAGTAAACCCATAACAATATCCCAAAATGAAACAGGACATCTGTGTTGTAGTGAACAGAGGACTGAAGAATGTAACAATACTACACAACCTCAGAATAAACAGACTGAAAAAGTTCAGAAAGTTTAAAATGAATTTTGCTATGTAATTAATCCATTATTAATGTACCAATATTAAAAGTAATCACATTTTATTCTTTGACACAATTAAAATGTGGTGTGCTTGGCAAGATTTTCTATAGGTCTTAAGCATGAGGCTAAATCAGGATTTTATATCATTTTATCAAATGAATTCCGAACACTATTTACAAGTTTGTTTGTTTGTTTGTTCCAGAGTAATGGCACTTAACTTGATCTCCAAGAAGAAATCAAACAATAGTACAGGATTTGTGGCAAATTAAAATGAAATTAAAAATTAAAAAGCTTTGGCTTTAGGGGGGTTATTTTTGTTTTTAAATCTTAATTAATTCTCCCCCCTGCTCCCTATGTAAAACGGTAGTTTTCAGTATCAACTGCAAGTTCGTAATACTGTTTTACATTTATGTAATCCATGTCTTCTTCTAGGCAGTCCTTATTCCTTATCTTCATTATTGCTGAACCTTTATTCAGTATTTAATAATTGCATTGCAGTTATCATTTTGAGAGCTTTGGTGGAAGAAGTCATGCGTTTGTCACTTAAAATAATAACGTATCTTTCACCGCTTACAATTTAGAGATAAGTTTAAGTCAAGTCTCCAGTCCCGGTACCTATGAATGTGAATACTGAAATACACGAGAATCACTTTACAAGTGTAAATCCATCTACGATAAAACTTGAGAAGATGAAAAATATACCCTTTTTTATGTTCTGGAATTTTAGTTACCAAAAACAAGAAGCAACAGCCACATAACTTATAATTATAGAACAGCTATAAAATGTATCAGTGAGCCATAACAATATGGTCTCATGAAAAAAATTAGTTCCGCTTTAAAGCATATGAAAGCTGAAAAACTGCACTGCTGTCTTCTCCTCAGCACATAAACAGACTGCCTGATGGTGGTGGGGCCATTGATGAAAATAAAATGCTTTCTATGATTTCAAGCTTCCTATCACAAGTCAAGTAATTAAAGGACAACAAATGTCTGAAATAACAATTAGAACAACAAAGTCACTTGCTGTTAAAAAATCAATTTTAAAAATATTTTTTAAGACATTGTGAAGCTTTGTTGACATAAAAATCTATGCTTAACAACTGCCCTCCATCCCCCTCCAAAACCACACGCTTTGTACAAGTCACAGAATTTGTCGTCCCCCCCCATGTAAACTCTAGCTGGTGGGATGTCAAGACTGCATTGAACTGCGCTTGCTTGACTGATTTACTTTAGGCATTTCAGTGCCTTCTTTACAACCACTCCAAAACTTTTTTTTCTTCAAATAAAGAAATTGTTGTGGGTAGAAGACATTAACTATTCCATCAAAAACCATCAAGGGCCCCTAACAAGAACCCACATACACAAAGCACCCTTCTGTACAAACTCCAAGAATATAATGAATTATTGACTACTTGATATTTGGGCTTTCCACTGTACTACAAGGAGCAAGAGCAACATGAATGAAGCCACCTCACTAAAGAAAATAAAATTGCTGTATGTATTCAGCAAAATGTTGCTAAGCCTTAACCAAAATGTTTTGCTTTTAGTTAGCAGCCATAAAAAATAAAATAGCATTTGTAATGAAAATCACTTTTTTTCAATATTGACTTTAAATTCCTAAAAAGATTTAACCAGTTAAAAATGCTTTCTATTGCTTCAAATAGGTTCTTTTACACTGGAAATGAGATATGATTTGAAAATCCACAGTGAACAATCACTTGTGCTACTGCTGCTCTACTTCAGCACTGTGCCAAAATACATACTTCAAATAGTCTATAGTGCATCATAAAAGCTTTGCATACCAAATATATTTTAGATTAAACTAAACAGACATAAATGTTGTTACTAAGAATCTTACTTTCACTCTCACCGTATTATTAAACAAAAACAAAAACAACTATTTTAAATGAGGTAAGTTTGGAGGAAAAAAAAAGTAAATTTAACATTAAAAATGTAAATTTAACGTCAGCTCTTCAAAGAAGCTAAGCACCTGGTTATCTATGGGTCTTGCATTAAACTCAAAGTAATTTGTGAGGTAGACTATCTCTAAATGAGAGAGAGCAAACAGTCACAAAGGTGACCAAGCAGAAACTTTCTGTCCCAGCCCAGCCTTCTAGCAGTATTTTCAGCTTCCAGCTCAGCAGTTACTGCACTAAATCGAAAGCACAGTAATTCCTGCTTCAGAGATGTAATAATATTCCAACAGAGCAATTTAGAGACAAGAAATAAATACCCAAACTGTTCAGATGGTGACAGGACGCCCCATCTCTTTGTTGGTCTGAACAGAGATCACAGCTCACCTCCTGTGAAGGGAGAGCTGCAGAGGGGAGCTCCGAGAAGCACTTCAAGAAATTGATGACAACAGTTTTACAAATAAGCCAAATGCTTGGCGGTAAAATTAAAGGCACCAAAGGCTGGCATAACAATGATCATTATTTCACTTAGCAACATGACACAGAATTTGCTTACTCCATCCTCTGCCCTTGTGTCTTACTAGCCGTGCCATTTACATCCGATAGCAACGTGGGGCCAGCACCACACCAAGCCAGAGTGGGGTGGGCAGTGCTCTGTCTTTAAAGCAGTTGCAGCTGCAGCTTGCAGCTACATAAGCAAGAGAAAACAGCCTTCATGGATTTAAAAAGATGAAAAAACATGTTCCAGACAAAATAAGCAAAGATCCTTTATCTTTTCCTCATTCTGCTGCAGAGATGGGCAATTTTCATTTCTGCTACATCTCATGCAATCAGGTATTCCACGTAAATCTAGGCTGACCACAGTGCATATAATGTGACGATCTTCTAGCATGCATTAGCTTTCTAAAACATCAGTAATGAACAAAGGGATAATATTTATAACATGCCCTCAATAAGGAAAGATAGTCACAGGAAACAGATCTCAAAATTTTCCAACTGCTTCTGAACTTGAACAAAGATAACAGCACAGAAACATAATATTTCCTGGGGATTAAGGAGCAATAACTAAGGCTTACTTGTTTTTCACTTTACCTCCAGCTGTCTTGCACTCCTAACTTCCTAATGAAGAGAGTCCCATGCTATAGTCTTTATTAATACAAGGCCAATCAGCATTCTTGCCTCCCAAGATGGTGAGAGGCATAGGGAGTTCATTAAGCTTGAAAACGTCAAACAAATGCCCCTCTTCATTGCCACGTAGCAGTATGAGTTCAATAAATTCTCATTACCTGAAACCTGGAAGAAAAAAAAGTTATGTACCATCATCATGATGGATTGCTGGAGCTGAAGGACATACGGGAGGGAGAGAGAAGATGCAACAAGGAACTGATTATGTAGACCTTCTCTTGACTTGCAATATGAAATAAGCTAGTTTTAAGTAAAAGTCAGCATTTAGAAAATGGGGGAGTTACTCTTTGATCTTTGCTACTGATTAAACATCACATCTATGTACCCCCCAAAGAAAATAAAAGCTAACCTTTTATTGTTTGTGGATGTGTTTATGGGCTTGATTCAAAGCTTTTGCTATCTTTAGTGGATTTTTCAAATAAACTCACCTTGGTTATAACTAGAAATAACAAAAGCAGAATTTATGAGTTAAGATTCTAGACATGACAGCTCCAGTTTATTTCCAGATATAATAGAAACAAATAGCACTAGAAAGTCCAAGCTTTCAATGAGGATTATACAAATAATTCTTTCCAAAAACTTCTACACATGGTCTAGTTATCTAATGGCATACTAAGTCAACGTAATTAGGGGAAGTGAAAAAAACAGAGAACAGTATTTCTGATCATAACACTCAAATATTCCACAAATATATTAGTGCAATATCTAAGATAATACATACAACATTAATGCCATAATATCTCTAGCTAATTTTCAGCCAGCTCTGCTGATAACCACTTTATCTTGCAGTATGATTTGTCAGATACAGGTTGAGGATCAATGAGTTTGGTATAGTGAGAGGTTATCCAGCTGATAGGCCATTGATTACTACCACAGGATTACAAGAAAGCAGTCTGTGATTGCTGAGATCTCAAGATGAAAACCTACTCTTTTATAATTTGTGCATACTTCCTGAGTACATTTGTGCCAGTACTGCTGAGCCTCTAAAGCTGTGTTAAATGTCCTTCCAGAATTTCTAAATGAATGAATCCACAATTGCCTTAAAGGAGGCTGTAAAGAGATGGGGATCAGTCTCTGATCAAGTGATAGGATGAGGGGAAATGGCCATGAGTTGCACCAGGGGACGTTTAGATTGGATACTAAGAAAAATTTCTTCAATTAAAGGGCTGTGCATCATTGGAACAGGCTGCCCAGGGAAGCAGCTGAGTCACCATCCCTGGAGGTCTTCAAAAAATGTGTAGATGTAGAGCTTAATGACATGGTTTCATGGTGGACTTGGCAACGCTAGGTTAAAGGTTGGACTAGATGATCTTAGAGGTCTTTTCCTACCTGAATTATTCTATGACTCTATTCCCTGGTGGGAAGGTACAATTTTTGCTACCTGCGTTAGATTTTGCTCCTATTAATGGGGCTTTCATATATTGCATTGAACACTGGAGTGTGACCCAGATTTTTCTCAGAATATGCTCTAAGAATCTTCAAATACATTTGCTTGCCTCTTTCCTGGCTGCTCAGACTAAAATTAGACAAGATTGAAGTATACGTATTGATTGCACATTTACAAACTACACTGCTGAGATCACTGTGGAAACTTTACTAGGAAGAGCTACTGTTTGTTTCTTGATATTGCTGAATCAAGTAATGCTTTGAAACACTTTTTATGCACTTCATTAATGTCATGAAAAAGTACCTAAGGAAGACATTATTTTGACTTGGTATTTATACCTGTGTAAAACATTCCAAAGGTGGCAGTGACAATCCTCAGACACATTAACACGTTCAACTGCAGAGGGCTAATCCTACCTGCCTTCCTCATGTGTCATCTAATACAAACTTGAAAGATAAGTTGAAATACAACAAAAGAAATAGAGTAATTTAATATGGGTGAGCATACTTCAGAGAATGTATCATGCACATTCCACCTGAACAGCCCATATGGGGCAAAGGAGGACTCAGAGGATGAAATTATTGCATTGTTGTTATAGGAGATGCACTATTACAGTTAAAAAAAGTAGAAATGTAATCAACTACCCCACATTTTTTCAGCCCCTGATTAAGGGAAGAAAATAGCATCCTTGGAAAGAGTCTTGAAAATATAATACATGCATAACAGTTGATGATTTCAGCTGAGAGATAAAAGGAAAATGATTTTTAAAATTTCAGATCAAAGGTCAAAGCCTGTTTCAAAATCTGGATAACACATTCACCATTCTTTTGCACCAAAAATACTATTACTTTCATTAAATCTTCTTGCTTTTACAGAAAAGACAAAATGATCTCTCCAGCTCAATACTTCACTGACAGTCAAGGGCACAACCCTATGAATTTTACTTGGTCACTGCTCTACAGGATCATCAGTGCACACTCAGTTAAAATATCTGCTGAATGAAAGCTGACCTTCCTACAGTGCTTTTCTACAGAGCTTCTAAGTATAATGTTTAGTCAGGGGAAGACAGTGCCATTTTGGGGACTACAAAGCAGTCCTTCCTTTGTGCACCAAGAGAGCAGAAGACCATCCCTTAGCCCATTATTTTCTGGGGAAAAAAAAAGAGAAAAGAAAAAAAAAAAGGTACAGACAGCAAGCACTCTATGCCAAAGTCCTGAGGTGACTAAACAGCCAAAATGTTAGTGATCTTACTGATGGCATAAGCTTCTCTCCCATTGCTTAGAACTCCACGTTCCAGTTATATCAAAACTCCCCTAAACGCTTACTCAGCAGTGAAACGTTTTAAAAAGCATTTCCTGGCATCTTGCCCTTCAGCAGAAGAAAATTTGCATTTTTACAGCATTTCAGCCTGTCAGCACTAAAACATTTTAATGGGTTTTGCAGCTGTGCAGGGAGAATTGCGAGATGGTCAGCGGATTCTTATGGCAGGCTGCTGGGAGACAAGTGCCTACGGGTGCTGAGGCAGGAGAAACCAGCTGACCTAACCAGACTTTACACTCCACAGAAAATTCAAACAGCAGCTTTCACCCACAATGAGTATGCCAAGAGCAGGGCTCCATGGGCTCTTTGTAGTAAGGACCATTAAAATCCTTGTTTTTCACTTGATCTGAACAAAAGCAGCAGCTTTCTGTAAGAACTCATGAAAGAGCAAAAGCATAGCCAATTGCAACTTCAATCCCCATAAACTGCACGTAGTATATAGGCTTTAAGATCTTTATTGTCTAACTACTGTGTGGATTTGAGAAAGAAGGCATAAGCAAAATCAGAGAAATGTGGCATCCCAGAGTTCCACTTGGAGCAGGGGACAGCAGCGGGTCTGACTTCAAGGTGCTTCTTCAAAGGACGTTACTAAAGGTACAAGCAAGGAGGGTGAGCCTGCCAGGGCAGGGAGGCAGCAGTAATGCCAGGAGCTCGGCAGCACACGCAGCCTCGCTGAGTGCTTCAGGCTGGCGCAGGAGGGTTGCAGTACCACCAGCTGCCCTTCCTTCCTCAGGGTGCCTGGACAGTCGGTGTCAGTGGGTGAACAAAGTCAGGAGTCCAAGTAAAGGGGTAAATGCACATTCCTCTCTGCTAAGGGCAGAGGAGCGCTCCTTCTCCAAACCTCCTCCTCATGGTTTAACACTTGCCCTACATACTTCCCCCCAAAAGACATCCATTGGGCATCCCAAGCAGAGTCGGCTGTGTTGTTTCAGTACACTTTAATAAAGTCTAATTGCAGTCAGAAAAAAAAATAACCCTGCATAGAACAGCTTAAGTATTTTGATTCAAATAAAATTGAATAAAAGTAATAAAATTGAGATCACATAAGTATATTCACTGGGTTAGCTATCTCATGACACAGTCTTTAATAATTGCACCAAAACATTTCTGAACTAATTAGCCAAATTCTTCTCTTAGATATACTAATACATAACACTGTGGATTTGTTTGGTATTTGCAGCGCTGTGGCCAACGCAGATTTATCCTGGAGACACACTGTCTCTGAATATAGACTCACGATAATTCATCGAGGCAGGGAATATGCATGTGTGTAGGAGGGAGCCTGAAAAAGTTCCAAGGAATGGAGCTTCTGCCACTTGCTAAACCACTGGGGGATGAGAGACGACCACAAAAAGGACTGGATGGAAAAGCCGAGTGGAAATGCAAGAACACAGTCCAAACCTCACAAAGCCAATCCTAAATGATAAGGAAAGGAAAGAGAAGGAAAACAAGGTTACAGAAGTCTGTCAAGGGACAGAAAAGGAAATAAAACTGTAAAAATAAAGCAATGATAAGGCATTTTTACTACAACGCAAAATCTTATTAGAATGTAAGCCAGCAGAAAAGTAAGCCCACAGAGCAGTGACACCTCAATATACACCCAAGGACTCAACAACGTATGAGAACTGTAGATCAAGTATTAACAATTTAACACACCACCATTTATTATACAAAATGTCGACAGCCAAACTTCTTGAAACGTGTCTTACTACTCTGATCTGGAGTTAATGAGAGGAAAGGTGCTCTCCCCTCAGTGTCTGCCAGCATCCTGCCCATGCGGCACAGAGCCGCTGTGCCTCTGTCCTTGTCCTGCAAGCAAGGTGTTACAGCAGTCAGTGCCTTAAAAAAGTAAAGCCTTGCCCTTGTAAAGGGCAGAGCTGTAGCTCATGTTATCACGTTATTGACAGCTAGATGTTACGTTGAAGGGTAAAGCATGAAAACATGAGGATCCTGAGGATCTTCTGAAGTGAACTGAAGTAAAAGGAGGTACGGATTGCTAAAGCTCTCATTGAAAAATGAAACAGGGCGACCTGATCCCACTGAATTCTGTGTAAGAAATGTATCTGCCATTGCTGTTTATTAACTAGGATGCCATATATATACTATTAACCAACAGACCCCACATCATTTTGTTTTCTCTTGTTCACTACCATACTATAATTGAAGATCTACGGGATTTGGTTCTCAAAAAACTCACACAATTGTCTTGTCTACGTTCATGCTTAATCTATAGACATGAAAGGACAAGGGCACCATCAAAAGAGAAACATTTTTAAGCCCTGATTTTAGTTACTAAAAATTTTATTTTTCCCCCCTTTCGCTTTCTACCTAGTTTTGAGGAAAGACCAGCCAATTTCATCTCATTTAATCGCTTTAACATTGGCCTTGTTTTTATTTCTGTTCTAAATACCTCTATTGCAGCTTAACGCCACAGTATTACTTTATCCACAATTTATACAAAAATAATTCCTGCTGAGCTTATTTTCTTAACAGCTTCTTTACACATTCTTAATTGTTAGCTGATGTTCACTATCTATGAATTATTTAATATAAAAGTTATTAGAAAGCTATTAGACTTTCTATAATAAAAATCTCCCAAATACAGTGATACACAACCGTTTCCCTGGCACCAAGCAAGAGTGTCCTGGCAGTCAGTGCCGACAACCCGCCCAGCTGCTGCCTGGAGCAGCTCTGCCCACAGCAAGGCGGTTGTCTCCTTCCTAGCAGAGAAGAGGACTGTGAGGGGCACACAACTCACACGATGCTGCCTGTCATAAGTGAAGTTATTCTTGCCCATCATGAATACGGAAATCCAGCTGCTGTCCTTGGTGTTAACATCACATTTTTATTCTCTTTTTTCCTCTTTTGGTATGCGTACTGCAGGGAATACCCTGAATATCCATCAGCCAGGAATCAGGAGCTTTTATTTCCCAAAACAATCTATTAGGCACTGACTCGGTGCCTGTTTATCCACTGGAAAGAATCTGTCTCTTTCCTTTGTTTGCACTGTATTTTAGCCCTGGGTAAATACCATTACTTTTTTTTTTTCAAATTCTCTAAAATTTAACAGCTAAGTGTCAGAGACCTGTATGGCTGCTGTGCATCTCTGTACAAGCCCTTCATCAGCTGGGTTATGCCTATTCAGCTTCTTTGAGCAGATACCCATTAACTGTGCACCTATCTGTAAAACTGCACAACGTCTTCTAACACATCACCTTTATTGAGGCTCTTAAAAGGTCAACAAATATCATGTAAATAGCCACTATCGTATATATGAATTACTTGGTGAGATATTATTTTAAATCAGCTTGTGACCATGTAGGCTCATATAAAACCCCTTTTTGAGGCTTAAATATTACAAATAAATATTAAAGGAATATTTAATTTTTTTTTCTTTAATGACAAAATGTATGATGTCTTTTTACTTCCTTCCACAGAACCCTGATATTCTTCTATGAACGCTTTGTAACTGTAAATAGCAACATTAATTTGGTCTGAATAATCATAAATCATTAAGCGGGAATATGACTGCTGCCTTCATTCCTCCCAGCCTGTGTATCTTCCAAGAAGATAATACTTGATTATCTTGGTACGATTTGGAATGGATAGATGTGTTAGCTCTCAGCTGCAGAAACCAGTCAAGAATAAAGATGTTATTTTTCTGATAAATGAATGTGATTTTACGATGTTAATGGTAATTTAAAGAGAACCTTCTGAGTAAGAACTCTCTTCCCAGAAGAGGAGCAAAAGGATATTCTATGATGTTGACATTTCCAGAATCCAACAATCCGTTAAGTTTAATTAATGCCCTTCTTGCCCAACAAGAACAAATAAAACTACTCTGCAAAACAATGAAGGAAAATTCAAGGTAAAACCTTTAGTCAGCAACTATTTGAGATCAGCACTGCTAATTCAGCAGATATACTCTAGGTAGGAATGGTAATAAAAATCCACAGATGAAAAGAAAAAAGTACTCAAAGTATCCCTTCCCAAAGGACATTACCAGCACTCAAATTACAAAGGCAAGATTCTATAGAAATTTCCAGGACACCTTGGGAGCATGAAGATTGATTTGACTACTGTCTGTTGCTTTTAGGTATCTATTTGTATTTATGCTTTACAAAAAAAAAAAAAAAAGGTAATTCAGTCCACATAGATTTGCATATGGTGAAAATTGCATCAACTATAGCTTTGCATGACCAAGAAATACTGTGCTTTCATTTACCCATTTTTGTATTGAAATACTTTAAGGTTTTATGAACTTACATATATTCACATTTGTAAAACTACATTTTTCTTCAGTACAAAGCCAGTAGAAGTTGAGCTCTAAGACATATTACTTTAGAGACTGATTCAAGTCCAGCTGGCTTGAGGAGGTATTTCACAGATAACAACAAAGAATACTAAAACCTCCTTTTATTTTCCCAATCATTTTGAAATAAATGTGTTGCAAGATCAATGAAGATCGATTAGCTATATGCCTGCCAAGTTAACAAAAGATAACAGAATATCATCTGTGCTCAGATATCAATATATTCTCAGAGTCCCAAGCAGTTCTAGGGGGAAAAAAAAAAAAAAAAAAAACAGTAAAAAGTACAAAGCTAAAACTTCTAATGTGTCATTAAATGCTCATCAGAGATTTAGTCTCAGAGGCATGATGAATCTTCCCCCTCATATCAGAAGGCACGCAAATCACTGATGGCTCTTAGAAGAACCATTTCAATACACAGAATGTGAAGAAACCAGATTTAAAATTAACAGATTATGATGTTCTCAGTCATGAAAACTCACTTTGAGCTGTATGATCATTTTCAAATAGTCTTTTTTGGAAAGGCGGGCCATTAAATACAGAGTAAATGACATATGGGAAATTGCATCCTGCAGAAATGAAGGCTGGTATTTGTGCTTTATTTTTCTGTTTTCCGCTCAGGTTGACAGGAAGTAAATACATGAAGGAAAAAAATCTAAAATATAACATGAAAAGATAGTACTGGCAATGAGATGGATCAAGATCTCCAGTACATTTTTTCATCTTGATCAGGAGGGTTGGATGTGGGAAACCTGAATAAAGGAACAAAACTCTTGTTTGTTTAACAGAATACAAACAGGTTCAGCTGCCCAGCAAGCAAGAGTACTTTGTATCTGAGGCATTAAGCAGGGACACTGATGCTGTGGACTAACCACAGAGACATGGACATACAGAGACCAGTGCCTCTGGACCTGTATCAGAATATATCGCCACGTACTAACATGAGGAAAAACAAAATCAAGAAGGAAATCCTGAAAGTTTCAGTCTAGTAAGTCCTAGTGAAACACATACAGAGCATCTGAAGAGAACAGTCCTAGCAAACCTCAGCCATCCAGTCTCCTCTGTGCCTCCCAGCGAGGCATTAACACAAAGATCCACCACTGTCTGACTGGAACTTCAGTGCTACGACTGGCAAAGTGTGCTGCTCGTGGCTGGAAACGACACTGCCAGCTCCAGCTTACCCAACCAGACAATACCGATATCTCTGGGATGCTGAAAGGGCTTCCCCCCATTGACACCCCGACAGCTTTTTTGTAACTGTGACACTGCCCAGCCGCTCTGGGATGCGCACCCTGCCACGTCTGCAGCAGGTCACCAGAGTGTCTTAGACCTGTACTCTTGAAGAGTATCAACTCACACTAGCTGAAAGGACACTCACAGAAGCATTGTAGGGTTAGACACAGACCTCCACACATCTCCTGTAAGCTGACAGGGTAATAAGTACTTCTTCTCTATGCCAGCGGGAGGGTGGAGCAGCAATTAAACTAAATGGTGTCACTGGAACAGGTGCTTGCGAGGATCTGAGGCAGCACCAGCCCCGGCTGAGCACACAAGTCTCGCTGCAATAGAGCATCAATTCAGACAGATCCTACTGGGAATTTTAGCCACTTTTAATGCCTTTTTCCACAGAGAAAAGGAAGAAAGATTTACCGGGGAGCTTTATTAAGTTGGATAGCTATTCTCAATAGGGAGAATAAAAGCCTCTGATATGTGGCAAATCAGTCTTCAAGATCAGAAGAATGACCAATAATTTTAGATTTAATAACTCTTTTTAGAATAGGCTTACAATCCGGTAAAGAAAATGACCTTGGAAATTTTATGAGTCCTGTTGGGAAGAAATAATTTGAGTTTTCTGCACATCTTAAGTTAAGAAGGAAAAAAAAAAAAAAAGGAAAAGAAAAAGAAGAGATTTGATCACAGACAATTGCCAGTAGACTGAAGAGAAGAAAAGGCTACTCTGGTACACAAATTGTCCCTTTATTCCATCCACAATACTCAGGATCCATGAAATAATTGGAATTTGATTTCTGCTAAGGGTGGAACATTTTCTCTGAGGCAAGTTCACAAATTTTGAGTCATGAACCAAGAAATACATACTTAAATGTATAAATCGCAAGAATACAAAAAGACATCAATCTCTGTATTACACCCTAAACAACGCTTAGCGTAACAGAAAAAGCTGCCTTAAGGAGACTCTAACACAATCCATCAAACTCCAGAGGAAACCACTGGATTTAATTGAACAAAGAGTGGGTGAAAAATAATGGCTTGTGAATTTGGACAAAATGCATTGAAGCCCAAACCCATCCACACAACGTAATTAATGGTAAACTACCTTCTGGCAGTAATGCAGTAGAATAATATCTACACAGAACATGCTGATGAGTTTTGGCACTTTTTTTTTAATTTGTGAAAGCATTCTTTATAGCTGAAAGTAAATGCAAAACAAACCAACCCTTTTTAGGTATTAGGGCAGGAACAGACAAGAGAGAATCTTATTCTGCACTGACACCGAAGAATCATTAACAGAGCATCTTTTCCATTGGAATACATTTTTAAAAAACGAAAAAATAAAAGATAGGAAAGGTTGAGCTTCCCCTGGTGCAAATCTTTTGAATTACTGACTTCCCTCCCTGGCCCAATGAGTTGAATGCCCTTGCAAATGGTAGGTAGTCCACCAGCTCTTTGCAGCATCCAGCCATAGACACTTCAATAGTAAGGGTGCTCCTTCTTCTGATGCAAAAATAAAATGACTGAAAATATGGAACATTTGAAAAATTAAGTAGTTTTATAGCTCACTCTCTCCATCACCCCCAAAACAGGAGGACAACAGTCATCATGTTGACAGAAGGCAGTTTTATGCCAAGTGCCTAAGTGTTTTGTAAATAGAAATCTTCAGTTGCTCTTTAACAGGCTTATTTTCAAAATCTGAGCATCTTGTTCTGTTTAGACATTTAATTATTATGCCTGTCATAGTTTGTTTATTAAATAGAAATCAGTCAATATAAACCTTGCTATGTTCAGAACCCACGCAGCGCAAGAAAAATCTCCCCCACAATCAGCCAGGGGCAAAGCAGTTCCAAGGTAAAACAACGTAAGTATGCGCTGCAGTATGTTCACTTAATAGTGTTGCAAAACCCTACTGAGAGAAATACCAGAGATTTTTTTAAATTTTTGTGGTTTATTGCTTTATAAAACTGTGGGCCATCTCTCACAACCTGAGAATAAAGGAGTATCTAACAAAACTCAAAGCAACACATGGTAACTGTCCAACTGTAACTGCAAGCGAGAGGGAAGATCTACTAGGAGCTACCTGCAATCTCTGCTTCAATGGGCATCAGACAGGCCAGACAAGGAGAGCTAAGGGTGTATGCAATTTCTGTAGGACCCCTAGCATCACTATCAGCAGGAACAAGCAGAAAAGGAGGCTTAATGAACAGCTGAAGTTACCAGTAACAGACCAAAAAGACCTTAGATTAAACACTTCAGATAACAGAGACCCTCTCTTATCATCTGTAATTTATTCTGTTTCCCAGATTGTCATTTTTAGAGTTCACCAGCTAGTTTCAACACAGCCATGTAAGTTTCAACTAATGTTGTTATGCCAGAGGCTAGTCAAGATTTATTTAAAAGAGACCAGCCATTAAAAAGTACTATTTTCAAATTACAATAATCTAATTTTTAAGCTGCACTGTCTAATGGACCCAGGGCAAGACAGGCAAAGGTCCTGGACCGCTAAGCATATGCTCTTAACCAGCCTCATCCATCAGGGCTGCCTAACAACATTACTGTGGACGTCTCAGGAGAATTATTTGTATCCCATACCAAGCACAAACTGTAAAAATTCCACTTTTCACAGTCATTACTAATTCTTTTAAATCCCTAAGTGTCAATCAGTTGGCATTCCTTTTAATAGAAAGGGTCAAAAGCCATTTGTACTTCGTTAAGTCCAGCATTCTAAAATCAAATTATGTGGAACCAAGCCAGGAGTGTACTGCATTCTCTGAAGCAAAACGATGCCTCTTAACAGACCTGGTCCAACTGTAAAAAAAAATTAAAAATTAAAAAATACACAACTACTTTCAGTAAGCCAGTTTCTTCATAAGTAACTCAAGGTATGAAATTTATATGGGAGACTGTAAATGAGTATAAAGAGCATTATTTCATCTAAACCAATACAATTTTCCAGTCAGCAGAACTCAGATTCTAATTTCAATTCTGAAGCCAGAATCTGTCTGCCAGACCAATTTTACAGACCTTTCCCCACCTCCACGCAGATCTTTTTCTGAATGGCGCCATGTGTGTCAGTAGGAGACAGTAATTTTTAGAATGGTTCTTGGTGATTATTCTGATGAGTACGTGTATTTGCCCTCAATTACTAGGACAGACTTGTAATCACTTTTAAATTATCAATTTGTACTTTTTGGATTATATCATCATAAGCAAGATTTAAAAAATAATCAAAATAATTCTGTATTTACACATCAAATGAACAACAACAAGATTTTCAGTCATTTCTTAGTTAAATACTGAATCTGCTCAATATTACTGAATATTGAGTTTGTCTGCCCATGTAACAAACAAAATGCAAAATGGTTTTGTAGCTTCCAGCAATCTGACTTCATATTGTGACAGTCAAAAATGGTCTGTAAGGTAAAATGCTTTTCAGTTCTCAATCATAGGCTGAGCTTTTCAACAAGAAGCTCAGAGATTACAAATCATAATTAATAGTTCTGTTTTCAAACTTAGTTTCGTTTCTTCAAATTGCTATTTCCTGTGTGTTTTTTTCAGGTGGGCAGTAACAATCCTTTCAGCGATGGTGAAGACATGCAAAAAAGCCTGCTTCTCCACTTCCCTGACAAGTTTTTGTTACAAAATTCCCAAGAAATATATGTACATCAGTAAAGAGGAAGGTCTTTATGACAACACATCTAGTAAGTATTCCTTATATAGTACAAGTTTAAGGATTAATAAAAAAGGAATCTCATGTTGAATTACAGCAACCCAATCAGAAAGGTTGTATTTGTATTCCTGAACAACACAATCACAACAACGTAAAGAAGACGTAGAGGCTTTATGTGAAAATACTGCTTACAACATAATTCACCGATATCTCTCTCAGGCTACAAAAAGATCTGGACTTCTAAAAATGTCTTCCTTTTACTTACCCTCCTCCCTCCCCCCAGTTCTCAATTCTCACTTGTTATTTTTTGGCAAAAGCTCCAAAAATTCCTAGCTGAAGCACTATTCTAGACCACAGTTCTATTTTAGCTATATTTTCCTTTAGAATCAAAACACAGAAATGAAGTTGATTTTCAGGAGATGAAAGCCTTTAACAAACCATCATAGAAATTCTTGTCAAATCAATACCATTCTTTCCCATCAAGCTTCTTCACAAAAATAATATAAAAAAATAACTAGGATCATACACATAAACTTGTACTTGATAATAATTTCATCTGAAAAAATGTCATTCTATTGCCATCCTGTCTCAGCACATCCTGCAAATGTAAGCACCTGTTCCTGAATTTCAGTGAAAGTACTCACACAGCAGAAATGTAAGAATTCAATAATTCTTGTCTTACTTATTAAAAGTGCTTAGCCCGAGTACTAAATATATGCCACACAGCAATTGATCTTACAGCACTTCAGTTAAGTCTGCAATATATTTAACACAAAAAGGAGCCCATTTTCATCACGTAAAGAAGGATTCAATGTTAGTAGGTAGCAGCTGCCAGCACTTGGATACTGCAATAGCTGTTATTAGAAATGGTTTAGGCAGTTTATAGACACAGCATTGATGTGCCTTCTGGTTCAAGTATTAGTAGCTAGATCACGCACTTGAATCACTCTGTGAAAGGCATCTTAAAATAGAGCTGGGTTCTGAGATCACTTTTATCACTGTAAATGCAGAACAGTTTCGACTCTAATGGATAACATCAGCATGCCGGATTTACACCCAGGCTCCCCTTACACAGTCCAACAGAAACAAGAATGACACACACCAACCAACAAAGAACTGAGCAGAGATGAGTATTCTTTGGAAAGGGAGATTGGTGTATCCCAAACAAAGAGACAAAAGCAGTTAACCTCTTAGACATGGAAAAAATCATATGCCAGTTCACAATAGCACTGTACATGGCTCCCACTCTTGATTTTTTTCCATTTGAAAAATACAAAGTGAAGAATAAGTTCTTCCTTGGCTAGGTCTGGGGACAAAATGTGGAACCTTTAGTTTAAAAAACTAAGAGATAAACACAGTCCACAACTAAAGTCATGTGCAAATTGAAGCAAATGAGCAGAAAGACTTTCTCCTCATCTGACCTAGTTCTGTCAAAGATTCACACATAGAGAAGTGGGTGTAGAGGTGACACATACAGTATCTTAAAAAATTTTGGAAGGCAACAACTCACAGTAAAGAATACCTAAGACCCTGATGGGGAAATGAAAGCTAACTGAACTCTAGAATATACAGGCAAGATCTTAGAAGGCTGTCCAGAACCGTGGGCATACCTGAAAATGAACAGATTCGGGCCAAGTCATTTTACAAGAAAAAAAGTGCTGGAAAAATGAAGTCCTGGAAGCATGGTGTCAACAGAATGGGTTTCAGGACACAGCTGCCTGCAGGATACAGGTATGTAATATTTGAAAGAATATTCTAGCAAGCAAATTTGAAGAATCTCTCTTTGCTTTTTTACTGGATTGTAAATTGCTGCTGACTGTGCAGTGACAGTTGCACCATAGAAAAATATTACGATACTGTCCCCAAAAAGGTTGCACACAAAATCAACAACTTGCAGAAACAAGAAGAGAAGGCTCCAACAGACACGAACATTTCATTAGCTTATGCTAAAAAACAAATATCAATTTCTCCAACTCACCATAGACCACTGGTAGCTGGGTAGATTCTGAACGCATTCTGTGGAGTGGTCAGCCACAGCTGCTGGACCAGGTTGCCCAGGGTGGCCATGGAGCCCATCCTTGGAGCTACACAAAGCCCAGCTGCGGACAACCCTGAGCAGCCATCTATATCCGAGCCTGCCCTCGGCTGAGGATGGACTGGGAGAGCCCCAGAGACCCCTCCCCACTCAGGCAGTCCCATGACCCCATGAGAATGGAGAAGTTACTTACGGGTAACTGTTCTCCCACAAACTGAATCACTGAGGGTGCTCTACATGCAAGTTAAAGCCTTGAAGAAAAGCAGAATACAACTGTGAACAAAGTCCACAAATGTTTGTTGTTGTGTTGTGTTTTTCTTTAAACCAGCCTTGCCAGAGAACAGAAGAGGGCCTTGAACAATACGATGTAGAAAAAGCACTGGACATCACTGACAAACAGATTTGTGGAGGAGCCTGCCAGTGAGGAGAGGTAGAATGAAATTCACAGGCTCGAAATGAAAGGCCTGAGAAAACTAATCACCTACTTCAATTTAAGGTTGAAAGAGATGCAAAACCATGGCAGGTGTCTGAGGCAAATCTTAATCTAATAAAGTCAATACTCCATTCTTTCTGTCTGTATCACTAATTCCTCACAGCTCCTAGCCAAGGCACTGTGCATGTAAAGGGAGTGCAATGAGCAGGAATAGGCTGTACAAAAGCGGCAGCCTTAGGTCAAAGGTGATCAGTGACCTTCCCTGTGAAAGAAAGCTCTTGATGAAAGAAAGATATGGTGGAACTGGGAGCAGCATGAACCACTTCAGTCCTCATTTACTGAAACGTAATGGACTTCGACCCACGCTTACAAAATAATTGAACTAACACAAGGGCCTTGCTCAAAACACCGCACCAAAAACATTTTCAAAAACTGTGTGCTTTATTTTGTCAAATAAACCTTCAAAACAAGAAACCATCTTTTCCTGTTTCCTACTCTTACCAATTACACCACAGGATTATGGTAGTTATTACACATCATTGTATAGCACATATATATTTTTATCCACCCCAAAAGAGAAGTTTTGTTTGTTACCTCTTACCGACAGTTATTTTGACAGTTCTTTTCTGAGAGTCCATCCTCATCTTCTCCCATAATATCCACTGCCGAAAATATCAGTGCAACCAGAATTGCAAAGCAGCATACCAGTGCAAAGATCACAATGCATCTTTGCTGCGACTGAAAGAGATTAAGATTAAAAAAGTTTTAATGGGGTGATCACATTCCAGTCAATGACCTGAGACTACAAATTTTAAATAAGATCTAAACTTCTTTGAAGATCTTACTGCCATAGCTGTCAACATGAAACACACCCCGGGATGAAAACAGCCTCAAAACCTTCCTCAGTGTATCACCTTGAGATGTATTTTATACTTCTCAGACACTGTTAAATAATTCATGTCACAAATAATATTCATAATTTAAACTGTCTTCTGTTTGTACCAAAAGGAAAGCATTATACATTAAAATAATGTTTCTCACATTAACTGCATATTTTCTGATTGAGCATCACAGATACAATACACACTTCAGCATGGCAATCAAAAGCCTTGAGAGTTTTGTTGTGTTTGGCTGAAATAAAACATGTAATTGCAAGAAGACTGAAGGACAAAGTCCTTTTTATTGCTACACAAAGTAACTGGCATTGTTATAATCCTCACAGCAATTGAGACATTGGCCAGTCCTTGCCCCACAGCACTTATAATACACGGAAAACAGATGTTAGATGGGATTCAAGGAAACAGTGGGAGACCGCTGGTCAATACAACAGGCAATGCTCTCCGCATTTGAGAGAAAATTAAACACAGCATAGCACGTCCTTACCCTTCAATATGAAATCCTGCAGCATTAAACAGGATACAAGTGTGTATAGCCCTAGATAAATGTGAAACCTTCTCCAGAATCTCCTGACATGCAATTTACACAGCTGCACAAATAAAGATTATTTTTATTCTGAAACCTACTGTTTAAATATACAGTGTGTGTTTTTCTATTGAAGAAAAAATTTTATTGAACGTGTTTTTGTGCAAAAATCTACTTGTTACCATAGTTATTTTATTAATTTTCATTATTGCCCTGTAAATGAAATTTCACATTCAAAAAGGTTTTATAAAGAATGGGAAAGAGGGAAAATGCATAAGAAAGCAATCAACCTAATGCTTGTGCCTTGAAAACAACTTTATAGTATTTCCATCGCTTTTGACACTTATTTTAAGAGGTAATATGTTTCAGACTAGCAAGAACTTTTCCATGTCTGCATAAAGAAAAGGCCAACTTTTTTTTTTCTTTAAAAATAAGCTTCCAAAACTTCCAATTCAGCACACATCCCAGAAAAACCAAGCTCAGTGAAATGCTTATTTAGAACATAGTATAAACAACTTCCTTGGAGAAATAGGAACCATTTTTCTGAAATTCAGTGAGAAAGTATCCTTTTACCTTTATCCTTTTACCTGGGAGATGAGTGGCTGGAAAGCTGCCTGGCCGAGAGGGACCTGGGAGTATTGGTGGATAGTCGGCTGAATATGAGCCAGCAGTGTGCCCAGGTGGCCAAGAAGGCCAACAGCATCCTGGCCTGCATAAGAAGCAGTGTGGCCAGCAGGTCTAGGGAAGTGATTGTGCCCCTGTACTCGGCTCTGGTGAGGCCGCACCTCGAGTACTGTGTTCAGTTTTGGGCCCCTCGCTACAGGAAGGACATGGACGTGCTCGAGCGAGTCCAGAGAAGGGCGACCAAGCTGGTGAGGGGTCTGGAGAACAAGTCTTACGAGGAGCGGCTGAGGGAGCTGGGCTTGTTCAGCCTGGAGAAGAGGAGGCTCAGGGGCGACCTTATTGCTCTCTTACAGGTACCTTAAAGGAGGCTGTAGCGAGGTGGGGGTTGGTCTATTCTCCCACGTGCCTGGTGACAGGACGAGGGGGAATGGGCGAAAGTTGCGACAGGGGAGTTTTAGGTTGGATGTTAGGAAGTACTTCTTTACCGAAAGGGTTGTTAGGCATTGGAATGGGCTGCCCAGGGAGGTGGTTGTGTCGCCATCCCTGGAGGTCTTTAAAAGACGTTTAGATGTAGAGCTTAGCGATATGGTTTAGTGGAGTACTTAGTGTTAGGTCGGAGGTTGGACTCGATGATCTTGAGGTCTCTTCCAACCTAGAAATCTGTGATACTGTGATACCTAACACTAACACTGAATATATTTAGGTTATATGCATATTTTAAATATAATGCATATTAGACAGTTCTACACCTTTCAAATGTATGTTTAAACTTGTGCTAATACATTACCTAAAATCTTATGAGAACATAGCATAAGAAAATCTTCAAGCATTTGCAAAATCTACTCCTGAAACAAATACCATTTGGACTTTTTTTTTTTTTTTTTTTTTGCTGCTAGGTATACTTATGGCAACATATGAACAAAAATTAGAAATGACTGCATTTGGGTGCCCAAAGCTGCAGTCACATGCCCAGTAGGACGTCATCCTCTCACTAAGACCACCTCTCTCACACAGTTTGCTACAGTTCTCTAAGGATATTTGCAGAAACCAATGCAGCTTCTTCCAAGCACTGGCTTTATTTCCGTGGCAGCAAGATTGCAAGGCTACTCCCATACCAGCAAGCCAAACAGAGCCAGGGCTTGTTCTCTACCCTAAGGACAGAGGCAGTGAGCCAGCACAGCTCTCGCCACTAGCGCTTGTTTTACTCTAGTAACAGGATAACTGCAGTCATCCTACTCACTGGGAACAGTCTCGAGCCCATACTGTGGTCAAAATTTGGCTAAACTGCAGCAACAGGCATCCTAGCTCCTACACTGTACACATGACTGCGTGGCACCACTCCAGGAATTGCCTGCCATCCTCTTGCTGTGTCTCCATGCAAGCAGCAGCACAACTGAGCACTCCAGGGGCCCCGGGGCCAGGAGGGAGCACGTGAGCCTTCAAGGCTGGGCCAGCCAGGCTGAGGCAGCAAGAGATGTTTCATTGAAGGGAGCCTGCAGTACCTTCTATCATCCTAAAATGTCCCTGAAAACCTTTGTGAGCACCTTAAACCTAAAAGGCCAAAAGCTACAGCAGATCCAAAATGATATGGTATCACAAGAGGAAGAAGAACAAAGGCGAGTGAAACCGATAAGTGCCTTCAATATCAGGACATTTTATGGTAGCAATATCCAGGTGGTTTTGTTCCAGGAACATGGAAAGGGGAGGCCAAAATAATCATAGAATCATTTAGGTTGGAAATCGAGCTTTAAATCCCATTCCACATAAATTCAGGGAATATAGTCAAGGCTTCTAGACTTCAGTGTTGTAGTCTAAGTTTGTATACAGTTTAAATCCCTATTCTTTCAGTTCTGAGCATGCACAGCTTGCCAAGCTCTGCAGTTTAACTGCTTCTTATTAGAGCAGCATACCATTAGCACCACTAATAAGACCACTGCTATTCTACCAGCACTAAAATAAAGACAGAATTACATATGTCTAATTTACTGCTCTTATTTACACAGATAATCTGTATCAAGCATTCCTCTTTGACAGTCATAATAGATTAGTTATTTCACTTTTTCTTAAGTACCAGCCTAACAGTGTGTTCACAAGTAGTGTAGGGGACCTTTTAAATTCACACATGCTAAAAAGGAACCTTACCAAACTGCAAGAATATTATTTTTTCTTTGAACTAAGGACAACACAAAATATTAAATAAATAAATAAATAAGCAAAGTTTCCAAAGTTTACTATTCTCCTAATCCCACATTATTAGTCAGAGACCTGAAAGGCTAGGTAAAGATCATTAAAAAAAAAATCATACAGATAGTAAAGAGGGTTTTGAATGTTTTTACAGTTCATCTTGAAATTACTCTTGCTGAGTGGTGATTTTTGCCAGCTTTTAAAACTACATGTTACATTAGGAATGAATATTTGAATATTGCTTATCTTCAAATTCATGTTTATATTAGAAAACAAAGAAACAAAAATAGCTACTGGCAACAAATAAGTCTCCAGAGCCTTTCTTTTGACAATGGTAATAAATCTTAATTTTCATGCACTACCACCAATACTGCAGACAATTTTATAATAGGCTTTTTCCAATTATAATAGATCGGAACAGCCCATGCCGCTGTTCTATTCTACTGCGTGCATGTGCGCACGGGCATGTATGAGTAGTAGCAGGCTTCTTGAAAGAAATTAATTCAACACAGAAGAGCTCACGCCGCAGAGAGACTAGAAGGAATTTGTTAGATTTGCTCTTCAGGCTCTTGCATCAGTGAGCTTGGGCAAACTGTTTGCTTGATGCTATGGTGTTGTACGGCCCCTTGGCAACGGGGATCTGAGCTTATCAGACCTATCCTCTTGCTGCTTTCAGTACATGCCTAAAAACCCTCTGTGTTTAAGCTTTCACTCTTCAACACTTAGTTATGGAATATAGTCGGAAGACCTCTAAAGCATATGTAGTCCATCTCTCCATATGCACAATTAATTTAGACAAATACTACTTCTAAAAGATGTTTGTTCAAAAAAATTTCCAGTTGAAAGAGATCCTGCATTCTCTTCAGGTAACCTGCCCCATGCATTGGTACCTTAATGATGCCTAGCTAATTCTCTCCTGCTGCAATATTATCTTTTTCCTTCCCATATGTGCTGAAAATAGAGAGGCAGTGTTTCATTCTTTCCTGCTGTGACCTTTTATACATTTGAAGGTTGCTGGAGGTGCTATGAGGCCTGGGCCCAGAGCATCAGAGGACAAGGATGGCTGAGAGTTTCACTCTCAAGAAGTGCAGACTTCTTTCCAGCATGATCCCCAAGATTCTGTTACATGACAGACATATTTCTTCAAAGCTCAGAAAGAATGAGAAATAAACCCTGCAGAAATGAGGACTATCAAAAATGCTGCTATTTTCCACTTCATGAGCAAAGTGCATTTCTTTCACCTGCCTCATCCACCTTAAACAATACCATTGTTTAAAAAAATAAAATCCAATCAGATACTGCATTTACTAAATGAAAGCATGGTATTTTTCATGCTGTTATACCCCCAGGTAGAAAGCGAGAAAAAGAGCAAAACCTGAACACAATGACTATGCATTACAGCACCACTCAGAGAAGATTTTCTTCTGAGAAGGACTCTATCTGTTTATTTTTATTAAGAAAAATGATAGTCTGTGTCAGTTAAGGTTGCATCAGAGCCAGGGCTATCCAAGCAGAATTTACAATGAGAGCAAGAAAACACCCTCCGTCTTTACTGCATTCCCATTGCTCAAAGGCTGTTAAGAACATTTCAATGGCCTATAGCTTTAACTTTCTTCACAGACAGTAGATATCTCTGTAACATACACATAATGAACCTATTACATGTAAACACCCAGAAAATAAGAAATTTTGTCAAGAAAAAGTCACATAAATCATTTTTGATTTCCATCTTTCCTACTCACAAACCTTGTTATCCTGCTGGAGAAGGTGAAAATAACATATACTTTGACCTTTAATAAAAACTTTCTGGCAAACTCTACAAACTTTGTCCAGATTATTATAGGAGAGAAAACTGGATGGAATATCACTCTCATTGAAAAAAAAAAAAGGAAGACATTTTACAAGTAATTCAGATGATTCTACTGCATATATATATATATATTTCCATGCTTTTAACAGTAATCTAAATTATGGAATAGAAAGGAAATGTGCTGATTAAGTTTTCAATCAAAAAAGCAGAATATATTTAAAGCACGCTGGAAGACTAGATTAAAATTTCAAAATATTCTTGACAATTCAGAGAATATGTTGAGAAAAACAGGTTAAAATTCAATTAAGGAAGAAAAAAAGCTACCAGCAGGTATAAGCAAGCAGTCGCACAGATACAGAAACTCAGAAACCATTAGGAAAAAAGGACAATAAAAATGATTAAGAGGCTGAAACACATGCTTTAAGAAGAGAGACCAAAAAAAAATAAAATAGGACTCTGTAGTTTGGAGAGGAGAAAAATCATCAGAGCACTGGATAAAGTGAAGGCAAAATTACTATTCACCAAGTAGCACGATACCAGAAATAGGGATGTTTATTGAAGCTAGTAGAAGTTAAGTTTCAAACAGATCAAGTACTTTTTTATACAGTGGATATTGAGCATATGGAATTTGTTGTCACAGGAGGCTGTGAAAGCAAATAGCAGCGGCAGGTTTAAAAAGGGATTAGATAATGCCTTTGACAACATGTCCAGAGCAGCTGCTAGAGGAAACAGAAATGGATGTGCCTTTCTAATACAGAAGTTGGGTGGCATGCTATTGCCACTGTTAAACACACTGTGCAGGACTAGATGTGTCACTGGCCTGAACAGTAGGTTTTATTTTCTGTGTTTGTATATTATTTTTCCATAGAAGAATTAAACTAGTTATAGCATACTACAACGTGGACACAAATCAATCATGTCACACTGTAGTATTGACTTACATTTCTACATCCTGCTGTAGTGTTTGTAGTGCATACAAGGCAACAATAATCCCTACCTCTACTTCACGTCTGCATGTTTTGTTCACCTTTCAATAGTGCACTGAGAGAGTTAAGAGAAAAATCAACAATAACCATTTACTCATATAGTCGCCACAGAAAGAAGAGTTAATTCACTGAACAACATTCTTTAATTTCAGTGTTTTCCAACCAAATGAGGCATATGAAGTCACACTGTCTGCCCAGTTTCTTTTGAATCTGTATTTGAAAGAAAAATCCATGGAAATGTAATTATCTCAGATGTTTTATGAAATCCAGCATCTAGGTAGAGTTGGCTGAGAGACCCAACATAGTGCAACTCCCGAGGAAAAGATGGTCCAAAGCTTTGTCTTTCAGCACGTACACCACTCAGCGCCACGCAGCCTCATGCAGCCAGGGATGGGAAGAGTCGCTGCTGCGGTGCTCTGTGGCAGGGTGCAGGGCCTTGAGCGCGCACCCACAGCGAAGCAGCTGCTTTGGTTCCACTGCTCTCTGAACAAACGTTTCATCCAGCAGGTCAGGCATGTAACACAATGACAGACCCATTACTATAAATAGAAAAAACTATAAACTACCTTGGAAGACATCCAAGGCTTTACATACTACTTATCTGAACCTCCTCCACACGAAGTGCTATATTACAGGAAGCTATTAACATTCACAATATGAGCTCTGTAAGAAAAAAAAAAAAAAAAAAAAGAGGTTTCCAGCACATGACCAGCTAATATCTAATGTATTTTGTTGACCAGAATTGGCATATAATGACTGAAGCATTTAAGTGTTCACATGCCATTTTCGTGAAATCAGGCCCTGATGTCTGACCATGATATATTGACTCAGTTTTTAGCATAATGTAAGACAGTACTGTAGTTTGAGAAAGGCAAAAAAGGCCAATGTATACCCTAAAAACATTCTACTGAAATCCAGTGTCTCCTGCAAAGAAAAAAAAGTGTATTGAATAATCACAACCCGGCCTGAACAACCAATTCAGAATACTATTAATAATTCATTAGTAAAAAAAAAAACACTGTAAATACTATTTCTATATCCAAATATCAGTTTACACATCTCTAAACCTGGAGACTCCAGGTAGCTGTTCTTACCACTGCTAATATTAATTCTATTACTCCATCAGGAATTTTCCAAGTAAAAATCGCTGCGCAAAAGAAAGCTGTAATTGACTTCTTTTTGGATAAGCACAAAGATGATCAAAGACACACTACCTCTAGAAAAAACATACCAAACTGAAAACAAAAACAAGCAAACAAAGTAAAACCACACTATAAAACCCCAGAAGCCAGAACCGATGGCAACAGTACTTAATTGCTGTTTCGGGGTGACCAAAGAAAGGTCAGGTGACCAAAGAAAGGTCATTAGGTACAGTGAAGGTAAGGGTGGAGAGAAAAAATAAATAAGGGGGAAAAAATATTCATTGTACTCTTTCAATTTTTAATCTAAAGACTAATCATGTTTATTTTAAAGTGAAAAGGAACATTTTTAAATGTTGAAGAAGGCGAAAAAAACCTTTTTTTTCATAAGTTGCAGGTGAAACATGCTCAGAACACTTTTATTAGACATTTCAGACTTATTTTAAGTGTCTCACCAAGAAAAGAAAGACACCCCATGTTAGAAGTAGATCACTTCAATGATTACTTGAGATCATGCGCTTAACATATGCATAACACATTCCTCTGGACCAGTCTAATACACATAGCTCTGACTGCACAATTCTGCCCGAACTAGGCAGGATTGCCATAACCATCAGACAAGCTTTAGCTCTTCAGGTGAGGCACCTAAGCTAGACCAGACCATACATAGATGAATACATTGATTTGATGCTTGTGATCTCTAACTTACAAATGGTAATGTCTTGTGTTTAAAACTACACGGTTATTTTAGTACTTTAATAACTGTGACAAAAAGTATTAATGACATGCTCAGTTGAGTAACCTAAAGCTTGCTGTCAGGACAAATCTGCTGTCAGCAAATCTCATTTCTTTCAAGAAAATGTTTTAAAGCCTTATTAGCAGCAATCTTAGTTAAGACAAACTAAATGAAAACTAAAAGTCAATTAAGACATTTTTCATAAAAGTCAAATAAGACATTTTTCTGCCAGTGTTTGCATGTGCCATTTTTGTACAGTTACGTCAAGCTTCTTTATGCACACAGCCTTTCGTCATTTTTCTGAGATTTTTTTTTCAAAAGGAGATGAGACAAAAAAAACAGACTTAAAAATACGAAAACATGGCTATGGCCCAGAAACACCATCAGGGAGGCTGAAGGTACAAACAAATTTAAGTTCAAGTGTAGTTCTGCAGCATAAACTCACCACTACCACCAAGGTGCTTTTTTTTCTTAGCTAGTTGAATTCACAAGGCAAAATACATTACCTTCAACTTTTTCCACTGAGGTTTAATCATTTCACCCTGCAGCTGGGACAGTTGGCTAAGAGTACAAGCACCATCAATTACTGTAACATGACATTAAGTCATAATAAAGCAATCATACTTTACAGTCCACAGCAGTGGTGCAACTGAACCTGGCAGTACTTAACTTAGTTTCAGTTAGTTTAACCATAAATTACCAGCTTCCCTTTTATAAAGTGTAAGAAACAAATTCATTTGAATTTAAAAGGAAGAGGAAAAAAGATCTCTCTCACTCAGTGATGAGAGGCAATTAAGGGAAAAGTTTTATTAACACTATTAGAAATTGACACAAGTTCAAGAAATGAGATTATCTCATAGGGAAAGCACTTATTTTTAGCTCATTCTGAATTTCTAACTACACTTTTAGTAGATGTGGAAATAATAGATTTGCCACTCGGCCAAGCAAGTTAATTCCATTGTCACAGAGAACACAACCAATGTGACATTCGCAATAGGAATTATGTTCCACTTTAAAGAGAGATAAAGGAAAATAAAAAGAGGCTTACAATCCAGAGCTAATCAGAGAGATAAAGGTAAACTAGTTAATTATAGTGATTATGTGTATCTGATCCATGCTTTCTTTCTTACGACAGACTTGAGAGGTAATTTAGCTACCATGTTTTTATCCTATAAAATTCTGTATTTGAATTAAATGACAGTATTTGTACCTTTTATATCTTAAATAATTCTACTTGATGGATAATTCCTTTACTGGCTGGAAAATATATAACAATGAGCAAAGATGAGACTACTGTTTTGACTTCAGCATCTCTCAAAAACCTTCCTCCTTGGCATTCCCTGCCTTTCCCAATCATCTCGCATTTGTCTGTGATTCCAAACGACCCTTTTTATAGCAAACAGGGGACTGAAGAGTGGAGTGTCACCAACAGCACCATCCCCTCCTCTACATGCAGAGCTCTGGCATGGAGAAAGCCAGGCTGGAAGTGTCAGCTTCCACTTCCATCCCACAAAGGCAGCTGGTTCTCCTTGATGTGGTGCATAGGGGCTCTGCTTTACTCACTTGTCTCCACGTAGAAGGAACATTCCGGTTCTAATGGTTTTGTCTTGCATTTGTTTGTTTGTTTTAATGAAAGCACTTCCTAGCAACACAGAAATGATTTAGGTAACAAAAAGAAAATAAATGAATTCCTCTAAGTTCTCAGTGACTAGAATGCCTGTTGCTAGCTATTAATAACTATTAAGTCTTAGTGTTCCAAAAACATTTGGTCAGAAAGGCTTTCCCTGTATCACAACAAAAGAAAAAAAGAGCTGAATATTTACACTGGATATAAATTTATGAGCACACGAGAATATATAACAGGCAAACAAAGAGAACCAAGAAAAAAAGTCAAGGCACAAACAGCAACAGATCTCGAAGACCTTCAATATTCTATTTCCTTTTACCACAATCTCTTTCTGTATGAGATCTATTACAGTGCTCTCCATATACTCCATTACTGGAGGAGTTCTTTTCCTAACCCAATGAATAGAAACACACCTTGAATGTGGAAGAAAAAAAATCAGAAGAATCAAGTAAACTAGCCAAAGGAAGTTGTTTCTGATGTGCTCTGGATGTCCACTGTTCCAGCTATGTTGACCCTTTCCTCCTCCCTTTCTCCACCAAACAGCAAAACAACTCATTATCAGTTTCCCTCCCACTAAGACATCCCCACTATATTCTGCCTTCTTACATGTTTCTCTCTTCACACAACGCAGAGAAAAGTCCACAAAAAGGATACTGGGTTTCAAAAGCAGTGGAAGATATCAAACGCCTTGAGGGAAGGTCGGAAAATCACCACCAGTGAGCTTTAGTTCTGGTAGGTCCAAAGAGATTTGTTTTCTAGAGAGTGCCACAACCATGCTCCTACACCAGCAGAGGTGCAGAACTACTCTGATTTAACTTTTCACCTCTCACTGAAACTACCCGAGACCTCTTCCACCAGTAACATCACTCCTGCCCCCATTCGCCTTTCCTCTGCTGCCTTGTGACTATGTTAATAAGGTCAGAATCCTTCTGGTATCTTGGGATATGAAGGTGTCCTGATTTACAGCCTTTTGTCAGGTTTTCTCTGTCTACCTCTTCTCATGTATTGCCCTTGGGGAAAAAGCTTTTGCACTATCATTTTCTTAGTCTGAAAATATATTTTGATATTGTTCTGCTGTAAGAAATTCATTGCCTATTGGCCTATTATCTACTCAACATTTATTTTGTTTTTCTCACTCTGTTTATCTTAGAAGTGTCTTAGCTTTTTTAAGTCATAATTTCCACAACCTCATACATAAGGATAATCAATCAACATTGTAACTGGCTGAACATTTTCTCTATTTTGTCCTTGTTGTTTGCATGTAAGTCGTTGAAAATTCAGATAAAGCAGAGCCCAGTCACGTGAAACATTTCAGTGCGGACTGTGCCGCCTAGTAAAGTGCTGTTTGTGCTGCAGCTATCCTGTCAGTTGGACCACTATTTCCCTCAACCCATTATCAGTTTTCATGACACCTGACTTTAAAGCCTCCACCTTTCTATTACATATTGTTTAAATCAACCAATGGATTTAGAAGTTACTGGAAGGAATGAAGATGGATGAAGCACATGAAGATACATGCTTACATATTACACACACAACCTTGACCATAAAAGTCTCAGTTTGATCAGAAAACAGTCTTAAGGATTAAATAGGATATCCAACATACACAACTGCTGCGGTAAAAAAGAATGAGGCAGGTATGTGGCTGTTGCCATCAAAATGATCAAGTGTTCTGGCTGACCTGAATTTGTGACTAATTTTATGATTGTTTTAAATCAGGTAATCACTACTACAGATTTTTTTTAATTAAATTACCATTACAAATTTGGAATTTTTAATCATTCTATAAAAACAAAATGCTATTTTTGTGAAATTCTGGTTTCTTATTCTCATTTCTGTTGCAGAGAATCCCAATAAAGGCAAAAAAAATTAGAGAGATGAAGATGAACGTTGGATACAGACCAGCGAATCCTGCCACACAGCAATTTGACATGGCGGAGGCATGCATCTCTCTGATGTTTCAATGTTCTTGAAAGGAGAGGAGGTGTATTGCACCTCACCAGTACAAGTGATGATGTATCAGAAAAAGTTCCAGTAGAGAGTAACTGCATGCCAAAGAGTGTCACTAAACATTATCACCTTTCATCCTACAGTGCAGTCCAATATTTTTCTGAAGCTTTTTTTTTTTTTTGGCAGCAAACTTCACTGTGAATACTCTTTTAGGAGGAAAAGAAACTAAATTATTTGCAATAACAGCATCTTACAGGACACTATCAACTGAAGAAAATTGTTTTGGGCAAAGATGTATACTCAGAAAATCTTACAAGTCCTTTCTAAACTGCAAAATAAAGTGCAGCTTGAGTTTTCAGTTAAACAGAAAGGCCTTAATACAGAAAAATCATCTAGAAAAATAGTAAGATTCATCTCTAAAGTCTGGGGATTAGACAAAAATCTCAGGATGCAATATGAAAATAAAGTCCTAATACATTATGAGGAGCTCACTCCCTCAAAAAGTTGCCATTGTGTTAAGTGACATAAAATTCACAGAGACATCTGAAGTTCATCTGCCATGTTGTCACAAATTGTCTTATAAAAAGTTTCATGAGTCTCAAAATGTGGAAGTTTATTCTTTTCTCAGAAAGTAGGAAAATGGTAAATAATTGCTACCATTTTGGAAGGAATTTGAGATATGAAGATCTTACACTATTATATTATATTAATTGGCATTTGAAGTTTTATCCTGAAAGCCAAGACTGTAAAATAAATGCATCCTACATTTATGAAAACTAGCTTAGAGTCTAAACATTGTTTGTATGTACTGGTTAAGGCTTAGAAGTATTTGACATGAAAAAAAAAAAGATTACTGTGTTTATTGTGTGCTCTGGTAAAATAATAAACGAAATTCAAGTAAAATTAAGAACAGATTTGCTTTTTGAATGCATAACCTTTTAATCTGTATAATATTAAGCAATACATACAGATGCACTACTATTCACAAACAAGCTCGGATATGGGTTGATAACATTTCCAAATTATACTGCATCACCATATGCATCACCATGTACATATTCATTGAGACAACAGTGGTTCTCGCAATTCTAAATTTACAGATTCCCTCTGTATAGAAAATGCAAACCTAATGGCAACAGGCTGGCTTTTCTTAGTCTCCTAGTCATTTATAAAGAAAATTACTAAAATGTCTGGTGGTATATAAAAATATATATACTAAGTACATACTTCTTCCAGAGCACATTTAAAAACAAGCGGTGTTGATTGTCTGAGACAATGTACAGTATCAGAACAAGACAGACCTATTACAGAAGCTATAAGAAGAGGGCTGTATCTGTGCTTACACTATCAGCCGATTGATTTTCATTTCCACGGAGATTTTATTTTTACATTTCAGGTATTAATTCCCATATTAATCTACTAATTTCAAAAAAAAAAAAAAATTACAGAAAGGATTGCTCCACAATCTAAAGTTTTATCTTGTTGACTGAATTAATGCCTGCCAAGCAAATTAATAGATAACTTTGCTGCCATTTATAAGAAATATGCACATATACACATACATGTTTTATAAAGCTTATTTATCGGCAAATGCCATCATACATCAAAAGCATAGAAAAGCATTTCCCAAAATTTCTAAAAGTTTAAAATTTCCAAAGTTTAGTGATCATGGATCAAGCTTAACTTTTCTTATAGTGGAGAAATATGGGGAAAATGCATGGCACTCTATTGTCAGACCCCACTCAAACCTAACTCTCCAACCTACTGCAGAGATGTCCAGAATACTTCAGTAAAGGACAAAATTTTGTAGCGGCTTTCAGATAAAAATGTGCATAAGCATGCATTTTAGATATAAATGTTCATGGGTACACTACGGGCTTTGAGCAAGCCACTATGGATAATAGCAATTTTGCCACTGTCTTTAAAATGAACAAGACTTAACTCAATCTTCAAAAAGCATATATAATTATTTTTATAATGCAAAGACCAAAAATCCAGTTTGAATAAAAATGTGATAAATTTCTCTCAAGTCATAAAACTACAGCCTTTATCTTTCAAAGGGCATTAAAATGCAGACTGTAATCACATAAAAGTCTCTTGTTCAACAAAACTTTTTTTCCAGGAACAGTATGCTTTTCAGAGTTTAAAACCTCACCTTTTCTTTAGTTTGTTCTGTCTGGCTATGGAAAATTCCAGTTCCCCATGGACATAAAAGGGATAATTATATATGCACCTAAGCCAAAACTGATCCACTGTGCTGAGCTCAAATTCATATTTGCCAATGACATAAAACTGCAGCTATAATCTCCCCCATTCATTTTGCCACGTTCAGAATGTACAGCCAGGAGCACTCGAGCACTCCTCCTGTTTAACACGGTTCACTACCACACGAACCACTAGATCTCATTTTGAGATCACACTAAATATATAGAAATATTATCCAGACATCAGATATGTTATAAAGTCATCAGCTCAATTTAGATTTTGAATACAAAAGCCTTGATCAAAATTTAACAGACGATTCAAAGCATCTGGCACCTTATTAAATATTCATATATTACCCTATTTACATATAAGCACGGAGATAAGGCATTTTGATTTTCCTTTATTGCTAAGACTTTTTGACAGATATATAGTTTTCTTTCTCCTTTTCTTCTGCACCAATCTCTAAAGCCCCTTCCACAACAGTTCGACTATGTCTTTCTTACAGCAGTTATGCTTCTCTCAGGGACAGCAAACAGCAAGTCATCTCACTCTCAGCAAGGACTGCAAAACTGGGTTTATTTCTGAGAATTAGCTTTCTGCACGCTCAGCTGCTGAGCTTTTTCCAGAAAAAAAGTAAAGAACCCAAACAATAAGCAAGCCCAAACATTAACCTCCACTTTTTCTGTCTGCAATTGTGTTCTGTTATCATACAGAGAGTGATAAAATAACCTGGAGCTCATCGGCTTTCTTCAAAATTTGCACTAATACAAGCATGAACAGAATTTGGCCCTTGTTATTCCAATCTCCTCCATGGCTGACAACTTCTACAAAGTTATTTAGCGAAGATGAGAATGTTTAAACATGTCATTCTGATACATTTGTTTCTTGCATGGCTTTCAGCCTAGTCCTTGCATTGAAAAACAAAACCAGACAAAAATGGACATGATGGAAACTAACTGAAGTCACTATGTCGACTATGTACTAATCATTTTGTGATAAACAGATGCTTTGCCAAAAATTACTATAAAGCCCAACAGTTTTGCCTAGATCTCTGTGTTAGTATAGGAGCATGGAAATTATGTTTTTAAACATGGGGGGGGGGGGGGGAATCAGTGTCCATCTAGCCGCTGTAATTCAGATTGAAGGAAACAACCCAGCAATTTAAAAATTAAAAAAATATGCTTGCACTTATCCACAGACCGCTCCAAGGACACTGAAACTATTTGCTATATATGCAGAAATGAATACTGTCACTTTCTGCTGTCTTGTAGCTGTGCAAATTACTTTGTAGATGGCAACTTTGGAAATTTGTCTCTTTACTATACAAGAACAGGCTCAGAGGCTGTAAATGATTGTTTGGGCCCCCTGACAAAAAGCATCTCACAATTTTTGGCTCAATGTGAGAAATTTCCATTGCTCGGTCCTCTGTTACACAATCACAATTCTTCTCTTAGCCAGATGAAAGAAAAGTATCCAAGCAAACTTCTTAATTGAAATGATCTACAAGTACTTTGGGACAAAGCAGAAACTACCTGAAGGGAAAAGAAAAAGGCAAAACCAAAAGCACAGCATGAAAAATTTTGCTGTCATCTACTTATTTCGCTTTAGATAAGCCCAGTACAGAACACAGCATCCGCTCTAACTAATGGTGTGGATGGTATCCTTTTCAGAAATATAAGCCCTACTTCCTCCTCTCTCCAGCCTCTTTATGCTGCCATCCTTCAGCTGGGCTGCAGTAAAGCCAGCAGAGAGCTACTTCAAGGAGGGTACCTAATGTGTAGGCAAAGCAGGCTCTTCTGCTGTGGAAAGAGAGGGAAAGGGAATAGCCGTGCCCCAATATTATTCTGAGAGCTGGAACGGCTACAGGGCAACACCAATGCCATCAAAATGAGTTAATGCACACCAGAAGATGGAATTCCCAAGGCAGCCAAGGCTGATGAGGTTGCAGTTGTTGTTTACGGCCACTTTTCTCAATGGCAATCTTGACATCTTGTACAAGGTGATTAAAAGTCAGCTGGCAGATAGCAGGCTGTCTATAACAGCCAGTGCTGCTAAAAGGATTTTTTATTTTTTTTATTTTTATTATTTCTCCAAGGTGTGCATAGCCAGAAAGATCAGGAAGGTGGTTCTGTTGACGTAATGTTACAGGATCTGAACTGCCCTTTTCGGCCTCTCGGAGAGCAGGCAGATCTACTGACTAGAATGGAGTGAAAGCGGACAGCAGAGGAAACTTGAGGTTGGAGCTCACCCAATTAGAGTGATATAGTAGTAAGACAGAGGACCTTAAAGAATTACTCTCTGAAATGTGAAAAGGCAAATACCATAAAAATATTACTGGTATTTGATACTGAGTTGCCCTGAAAATGATACCTTGACTCACAGGCAAATCTAGCCAAGACTCGTGTTTACATCCATAATGCCACCCAGAGCGAGTGCTTCTGCACTTCCATAGTAACTACAGTGCTTGTGTTCACTCTCCCTGTCCTTGATGCTGGGGCAGAGACTGTAAGGAAGAGAAAATCCAAGCATGGTGAATCTCATATTCTGAAACCGTTTTCATAATTAAGCTATGCTCAAACTCCTTTAATCTTTTCTTTTTTCTCTTTTACTATATAAGTGGCTGGTATACCCAAGGAATAAAACCCAATCTTTTCATATAACAGTGGCAGTATATTTCTCTGCTTCTTCTGCAATCATGTTATCTTTTTGCTACCACTTACTGATCCTCCTTTGGTTTCAGCTAGCTTCCTGCCTCATCTTTGAGAAGATATCTTTGCACTGGAGAACAAAGATGCATTTAGACTTGGTAGCATGCCCCAACACCTTCACTCAAAAAGCCAGCGAGACTTCAGTATGTTCTACAAAAATCTTTTAACTGCTGTCAGAAGTGTCAGAAAACATCAAAGTCCCCTAAGAATACAAGAGGGTGCCAAAAACAGAAGGAGCAGCAGAAGCAAGTTCTATCTACCATTTTAGACTGTCTTCATTTACTACACGTGCTCTGAAACTTTCAATAATTTCAGCCTGTCCCAGTCCATAGCCATAGCAAATAGCTTATTATGGCTCTTATTGTTGTTTATTCTAGCCAAAATACCTTTTAAAAAAAAATGAGAAACTGTGACAATTCAAAATACCAGTCAAGTATTAAAACAGTAAAGGCTGACTGCCACGAAGACCTCCCTCACTTTCTCTACCTGAAGTGTTTTTCAGTGTTTTTTTTTTTTTGGTTTGTTTGTTGTTTTTTTTAAATGAAGGTTCAGAGAGCTTTATCCCCTCTTTGAATGCCATGCTGAGTTCTGCTCCTGCTGTAAGAGTCTTCTTAAACCATCAGTCATGTTTGAATTCTATTAATTAAGATTTCAAATAGATTGAGCTTATAAATGCATTGCAGGTATACGCAGATAGCATAGAGGCTCTAAATACCATGACTATGGAATAATTCCCTCTTTCATTTTAGCCTCTAACTCCAAAGACTAGGACTTCTATCCTTACTATCAGTACAAAAAAAATAATAAAATAATAATAATAAAAAAAAAAGAGATTTAGAGTTGGGTAAAGGAGGAAGAAAGTTGTTAATTCAGAGAGTTCTACAGACTGGGAGCTAAGAGAAGTACTGCTAAGCAAAACATTTAAAAAGCACTACTTGGCTAAAACCACCTCTATATCACTTTCATTTCCAAAACCAAAAACAAACAAACAAAAACATGCACACAAACCAAATTAAAAAACCACCCCCCAAATAATCTGCAAAATCACATCGGTTCATCATTGAAGAGTCTAATACAGTAAGAAGTTACTAACCTTAAGATTTCTTCCCCCAACATTAACAAGTGCTTTTTGAATAAACATTCATTACTGCTTTCATTATTCATTTTCTTAGTTAAATTACAAATTTTTTTCTAGTGGGCAGAAAGATATAGATGACACAAAGTTAGTCACAGATTAGTAAAGAAGGCAATCAAAGGCAAGAAATGGCAGTGGGATCCACTCATGCTGAGTGACTGGATAGTAGCAGGAAATGATATAGTTACATATAACAGTGCACTAAAGTATACGTGATTCTTCCAGCTTTATTTGCCTCAAAATTAGTTTTAAACTGAGTAGTACAATCTAGGAACAAGATCACAGTTACTGTTGGTAACTTTATGGAAACATTAATATATTGCCCAGAGGTCAAGAAAGCCAACTGAATTACTAGAAAAGAAAGAGAACACCAAAGAAAATTTCTTCACACAAATGTATAAATTCACAGTGTGCCCACAACCTGAAAGCCATGTGCAGTTCTGGTCCACTAATTTCAAAAATCACAGAGCAACTGGAAGAAATATGGAAAAAGGTAAAAAGGACAATCAAAGCCCAGAATGTTTCTGTATAAAGAAAGATTAAATAAACTTGAAGTCTTCACCTTGGAAAAAGATATGAGTAAGGGAGGAACGTGACAGAAGTATAAATTCATAAGTGACATGGAAAAGATGACTAAGAAACAGTTATTCACCATCTCATCCAATAAAAACATTACAGGGCATTCGATTAATTATGTTGGCAAGTTCAAAAGGATCAGAAGAAGGTACTCCTTCACACAAGGCACTGTTATGCTGTGGAAACCCTTGCCATAGGACAATAGATGCTAGAAGTTTACACAGATTTGTAAACCTTCATGTTTCTTCAGGTTTTCTTCTTGAAGGAAGAAGCTATCAACTCCAGCAACTGGAAATTAGAATGATCAGTTCTGTTTTCTTCCCTAGCTTCCATCAGAGACAGGACTGCTGGCTGGCTAAATACTGAGCCTGAGAAGCCTGTTTTCATTTTCTCAGTACCCCTTTCCTGAAGAACAATGCTGGCTTAACACTCTAGGATGGTATATCAGGGCATTACTGCTACAATACACTGCCCACTCAACATTAGCAACATATTCACTTATAACACAAAATAACAATACTGAATTCAACACCTCCAGAATCCTCATGCCCACCACTTTTGATTTCAGTATCTGCAAGGGACATATAGCACTAAGGAAATAACCACATAACACAAGGTGGTATCACAGCCCTGAGGGCACCCATACCCCTTACAGCCCCCTGGGGCTCCCTCACAGTACCCACAGCCCAGGACCCCATTTCAGCCCCTCCCTGGGGCCACAGCCCCTGTCCCAGTGATGCCATAGCAGGGCCATTCTCCAGTGTCCCTTGGCGCTGTCCTGCAGCGCCGGGCCCACTCACGGTCCAACGCCCCAGCCCAACACCTGGGACTGAAGCTGTCCCTCAGCTGTCCCCCTCCCTGGTAGTGCCGGGGTGGTGGGACAGGCACTGGCTGCCTGGCCCTGGCTGCCACCCCCTGTGGGAAATCTCTACTCGTGCTGGACCCTGTTCTCCAGGGGGCCCTGGTCTACCTGGCACACTGACCGCAGGTGCCTGCTGCACAAAGCAGCCAACACCTCACGTGGAGAGGCACATACAGTCCTGGAGAAGGAAGAGGAAGGGAGCTTTATTGCTATTGCTGACACCGCAGAACTTGCACCAAAGGACGGCCTCGCTGATTGTAATTCTTAGGGCTGCACCTTGCCAACAGCAGGAGGTTATGTGGGCTACCACAGGCAGCAAAGGGCTCTCAGCTGCTCCTGCCTAGGGACTTGGAATTTTCACTTCAGAGTTACACAGCATTAGGACTGTCTACCTGCATAGTAAAAAGTGACCATACAATCAGATTTTGTATCTACTTAACTTAAAACACACCAAAGTCATGCTGTTTAGATGCCCACAGATGATAATTAATTGCCTATTTAGTTGAACTACCTTGCGTTTACCACAGTTTCAGATTCCACATGTACACTCTGCGTATGTGTAGGAACTTGTTAAGCTTTTTGAGCCTGAGCTTACAACTTATCCAGGAGACTTTGAAGTATCTAGTCTGAAGGACTTGTTCAAGGTTTCTTTCTAGTACATTAGTGTAGAGTGAAGATTAACGTTAACCTGTCAGCTTTATCTAGTCACCATTACAAAGGAGATGTATTACTTGGGGAAAAAAAAAAAAAGTAATTCAACCCTTGGGCAGTTCAGTAAATTTTATTCATGTCATAGGAAGAAGAGGAAAACTAAGAAACTCCGTTACAGAAATCTTTAAAAATGTAAGGCCATTGGTAGTTGGATTTATGATGGTAATAACATACTTGAGTTGCTTGGGTTTATTAAAATTAATGACCTTAATAAAAACAACAGCAATAGCTACATATAAACAGCATCTACACAAATTCAGAAAACTGGCTTCAATGGTAAAAAATAAAGCTACTAGTAACAGTGTCCAAAGTAATGCAACATCTGATGTGATCTATCAAAAAAAGCAATCCTATCTATTTAAACCCAGATAGTAATGTATTAGTTCTAGCCTTCAGAGACATACATTTTTTCTTCATTACTGTACAGGACCCTGGTGCTTTCTAGTTCCAAACACTGCGAGATGTTCTGTGTCAAAGCACAACTTCCAGAGAGCAAGTGCACTAGATTCATGAAGACAGAAGTTTGATTTTTACTTGCTTTTTATTTTAAGAATTAGGGTAATTAAGAAAAAGTAATGCTTGTCTAGCTTAAAAACAGCCTTTATACCTATTGATATATGTGATTTCACATGTATATATTTCAGACAAATAAAAGCAGCAATGAAAATAAGTCTCATTGACTGCATACACAGGGGTACTGTGTACTTTCGCTATACAGCCTGCTCCTCTTTCACAAATCATAATGGAAGATAAATCTATTCCATCAGTACCTCACAGCCACCTGAGAAGAGCAGTCCTCAGAAGTATCTCTGTTTTGCCTTTAATAGACATTTTATTAAGTTGTTTTTTCCTGATTTGAATAGACTGTGATTATAACAAAAGGTAGAGATATTTATCACCACTGAAAAGTAAGTAGAAAGGACAGGTTTCAGCTCCCTAAGTTGCTATAATTACCAAGGACTTGGTACAATGACTCTCATTAAATAGGAGGAGTCATACACTCAGCGTCTGTCAATGAAGCAAGATCCATTGAATTTAATGGAACAACTGGCACAAAAGTCACTATGTTGATATCATCAAGATGAATGAAAAAGTTCTGCTAGTCCCACTGGAAACTTCTACCTGATAAAAATTTTCTCCTAAACAGGATTAACAACTAACAAATGACGTAGGGAAGATAACTGCCATCACCACTTTACAGCTAAATGACGTAGGTAAAACATGTCTTTTCAGTGGTCAGCCAACACAGAGGAGACACAAAAACAGGCAGCCCGTTGCAGCTGGGCAATCTCTGGCTAGTTCTCTGGGCAGTCTCAACACAGCAAATAGGAGTTTATTCTCTTCTATAATTTAACAGAGCTCTCATGATCTAAACCTAAATTCAGAGCTTATCAGGCCATGATTCTAGGAACATAGAACCAGCTATGTAAAAATTAAAGTTATTCAAAAAGAAAGAAAAAAATAGCAATTGAAAAATAAATTCAGTTGACACCAGTAAAACAAGGTTAACAAGGACTCTCAAAAACAGGAATTTTTTACAGTCTTATGAAGCAGGATCTCACTCCTAACTTAAAAATACATTTTAACATCTCCATAACAGACCCACGTTCCTTACACCTACAAATGTAAATCCACTATGAAATTATTTTCTGGATTACTGGTTTCTAAAACTTAAGAACACCTAATATGCATCAAGACAGCAAAACAGCACTCCTTGCCTTATACAACATTGATTCTTCAGGTAGGAAGAATATATTCCAATTCAGATGATGAATGAGACATTTGCCGCTTTCTCCTATGCACTCTCCCTGCTTCTCTTCATTTAAAGAAGATGCAACATGTACGAGACCAATGGTGATAGCCCAATTAGAGTTACATTAATGCACCATGAATTTCTTAGAGCAACACTAAAAGCAGCAATGCATCTTGAATTTAGATGCTGAAAAGGTTCATAAATTTAGACTGCCAATAACATACGCATCTTTGTATTATACAGTCTGCAGGAAGAAAAGCAGGAAAATTTACAGCTTTTTCTCTAAACTTAAGCAATGAACTTGAAAGTATAGCCTGATTTTAAAAAGCTATGAAAAATTATTCAGTAATTCAAAATGGCATTCAAAGAATAGGAGTCCCCTCCGTGACTTCAGTGACCAGAGAATAATTTTCCTTCGTGCTCTCTGTGTTAACATACTGTCATTTTCATTTATGCTTTGCTTTTAAAAAGCCAAATCAAAGATTTCTCACCAAATCAAAGTATGCAAAAATCTACCCTGCAGAAGACAATGTCTTCCACTCCAAGAAGTTCCAAACTCCTGGTTGATTTTCAACCAAACAACTCCCTAAACTGATTCATTTCAAGTGATGGCACTGGCTAGAGGAAAGGAATGGGCCTGAGGCAGGATGGCAGTATGCAACTTGAACTGGGTCATTTAAGTTGCCTTGGAAGCACAGCTTGAATAGAGATGGTCTTGACAGCCTCCTGGAAAACCTTTCCCCTCTCTGCAGAAGCTGCACTGAACAAAAGTTGTTATGAACCATTGTAGCTGTTTGAGACAGACACTTTAAGTTGGGATATGTGAGCACTCCTTCTGTATTTCTGTTTTCAGCAATACTAGAGCATAGATATATGAAATTAAAAGATACCATGGATATGCTCCACTCTTATTGCCTTGTTGCTTTTGTTCAAGTATTTGCAAACTCACCGTGGTCACTAGAGATCAGCAGAATGATTCTGTCAATGCTCTTCCATGATTTTCAAGCTATTAACTGAAACAGAAGACCTGTAAACTTGGAAAGCAAATACACAGTTCTTTGTTGAAAAGACCGTGTGCTTCCCAGATGATTTTCTAGGAGTCCTAGGTGATTTGTAGCTATCAGGATTTGTACTATACATCTATCTCAACAAAAGTCATCACCAAGAAAAACTGAAAGCTGCAATTTTAATATTTTAGAATGAATTCACAGATTCCCCACTTCTACATCTAATCTGCAAATAGCATCCCAGGGCTTTTTGCTGAAGGCTTCAGCACCAGAATTCATCGGAAATCCTTTTCTCTCAGCGCTGAGCAAGGAAAACTGCTTAGTTTATGAGATGATCTGTCACCAGTGCTAACCGCAACTTAGCATCAGGATCAACGTTGTGATCTGGATGATGGTTTGCAGACTGAAGGTAGGTTTCCACAATTTGAATTCACCCAAGTTTTAGCTGCACTGTTTTATACGCTGAAAGGAAAATATAGAGCATTTTCTGACAATGCTTATGCATTTTGAGGGCAAAGACCTGATGTTACAAAGACTTCCTCCTTCAAGTCTTCCCCCCACCTCAAAAAAAAGTTGTGGCACGCTGACAAAACAGCATGAGGAAGTTTGGACTGCCACTGTCTAGGGAGCACATAGTCCGTGGGCAGGCAGACTATTTCATTTGCCAGAGCTGTCAAGCCAGCCCTTTCTACAAACACTAGCTTAAGACAAAATAAAAGAAAAATTATAATAAAATGTTTTAAAAGCTGCACGCAGAGTGCTGAAGCAAATGCATAGTAATTAACTGGTTTCCTGGGTAACCAAGAGCAAAATGATCAAATCTGCCTGCTTAAAATTAGATTTTTAAATTTACATTTAGACATGTAAGAGTTACACAACTTCCAGGTGTTTTGAGCTGCAGCTGTTTTGATTAACTGCACCTCTAGTGAAGTAGAGAAGAAACAGGCCACAGTTTTGGGAATATAAACTCAGTAAGATTCCTCTTCTCCGTTCTGACTTCAGGATGAAGTATAGAAAGGGCCCGACTTGCCAATGCATCAGCACCCACCAGCTGTCAGCAGAAGTGACCTTTGAAAAATCTGAACAAGGTAAGACTCTAAGCGTTAAGAATAGGTATGTCTGCCTACCTAAACACAGGTACAAATGTAGCCTGCAGTAATAGAGTACATAACACGAAAGGAGAGCTTAAAATCTGTCTGACTTTAGGGGAAAATTAATGGCACAAACCTGAGAAGAAAGCTTGGAAAATGGCTTCTCTCATCCCCCTCTGTATGTATCTGCATTTCGTGAAAGGGGCAACAGAGGAATGACACAGGTCATGTGGTTATTTCCCTGCATAAATCCACTAGACTATTCCCCTCATCCCGGTGGGCTTCCTGCCTCACAAGCCCAGTATGGGTGCTCTGCGTGCACTGCACATCCTTTTGGCTTTCTGTTTGTCAGTATCTGCAAGCACGAAATCTCTGTAATGAGCCGTGCAGCAATGACTTAAAGAATTACTTTGAAATTTTATTTACCACATGAAAAATGAAATGTGCACGCTGGCAGATGGGCAATCATGAAAGAGGTTTTGGACTAAATCATTTTTATTTCAGGAACAGATAAGCTCTTGTGCAGTTTTCTAAACCAAGGAATCAGACATCTGGAGACCTAATTGTCTTAGCTTAAAGCTTATTTCAATACTATTTTTTGTGCATGTTTTGGTATGTAGGAGGCTATGTACATGTGAAGGAAAATGGCATTAACTGGCTAATCAGTGATTTCACATTCCTTACAGATAAAGCCTGTTATGCATGTTTTTCTCTGGTTTGTACAAAATACTGGCCAGTTCCTGGTGTAACTTAACAAAACGACTGGATTCCCACTAAGTATGCATTTGTCCAGGTGGGTTACAATGCTGTAGTAGAAATAGCATGTGCATGTAGTTCACCGACAAGAAATCAGAAAATAACCTGCTGGAAAAAAATATGAAAAAAGAGGTAGTCTTCTGCAGTTCACTCTTTATTTATTTGTGAGAGAGACAGAGAGAGAATACGCACTCTGAAAGTGAAAAAAAACAACCAACCACCAACAAGTGACAGGTGGTAAAGATGCATCTGAATTATGTTTCAACTCTTTAAGGGGTAGAGTCATGGGAATTTTCATCTTTCAAAATAATTTGAAATCTTCTGAATGTTAATTCTCTATGGTATTTCCTAGAAGCTTTTCTCCACTAATTTAAGCAAGAACAAACAACGCTGAATTTTAATTAACTGTCAGGTACATCAGTGTATATTCCAAGCCTCCTCCAGGAAGCAACTATTTTAGAATTTAAGATAGGAGAGCGTTTATAACACAATAAATGATATGCTTCTCACTGCAGTCTGGTGAGTGCCAAGCCCTAAAGGTAGTAACGATTTAAAACAAAGCACCGTCTTCTATGTCTTGTATCCATTTCCCCAGAGAGTACTGTCCATTCAGAAATTACGCTTTTGATTTAAAAAATATATACACAATTACACAACATGGTCTGAGATCAGAGACTCAACAGAAGATACACATCACTACTGAAAATACAGAGACCTCTGTGAGGTCAGGATAGGATCTCCATATCTAGATTCTGCAAGTTTGCCATATTCAGCTACAGATTTCACTTTGACCATTAAAAACAACAGCACCTATTTTGAAAAAGTCAGACTGTTGTATGGGTTTGTGTTATGATTCCTCTTAAACCTAACAGAAATACGGTTTCATGGTTTGGGTTGGAATTTTGCTGAAATGAATGTATATTGAATCCACCTACCTTTCCCCAGTTGCTAAGATGCAGCGAGGTCAAAAACCTTTGCTGCTCTCTGTGCATCACGCGACACCGCAACACAGCAGAGGTGGCGAGAACGCTCAGCCGCATGCACAGCTCTGGTAATCACACCTTGTCTCAGCATGGCACAAAGACAGTTGCAATATCCTAACCTAACTCTTTCTCATTAACAAAAGTTTGCAGGAAAGCAAGATGAAATGAGCCAGTCTTTAAAACTGAGCAATGGCTAAGCTCCCATTTTTCAGCTATGGATTGCATATGGTCCACCCATTTTCAGCAATGCCATGGATTGCACCAGTTTTTGTTTTTTAAACACCACTCGAGTAAAGTCATTTGATAGCACCAATGAAACCTCCCCAAAATAAATGATGGTGAAAAGCAATCACCACAGCATGCTTTGCACTGCTCTTCTTCTGTCAGGCGTGGAAGCAAAATATTATGAAGCAACTTCTTTTCTCGGTGAAACACTCACTGGTGGTGGGTGCAGGCAGGGGGTGAGCACAGGTCTTGGCCCAGGCCCTCCTGGCAGCAGTGCCTGGCTGAGGGCCAACGCACCCAGCACCCTCTGGACACACGGGCGCTTCCTGCTGAAGGTTTCTTGGGCAGCACGAAGAGCATAGCCTACTACATGGGGTTTGGCCAAGAGTTTTTCCAGGTGTGTCTAAGCTGTCCAGTCTTAGAGCAAAAGTCATCACACACGCCGCTTACAGCTTTATTTGGAGATAGTTAAAATAAACAAGATCCACTAAAGCTTTTTTCTTCCTACAGAAAATGGAAGAGTAGTGGGAACTGGAGTATTTTTTAACTGTTTAGGATGTGATTAATCCCAGAAAAGTCACAACACACCATACACAGTAGTAAGTACTTGCCAGATTTAGCCCTAAGGAACTGACTTTGTTTCCATATCAGATATCTGAGTCGCCTCTGAATTACTTTCTAAGTAACATAGGATTTAAAAGCAGGTGAATTAATATTGTCTCCTATTCTGGACATTCTTTAATGAAAAATGGGTATGATCTGATAACAGTGACAACCATGTACACAATTTAAAGGGTAATAAATAGACTGGAAAATCTACGTCTTCAGAAAGCTTTCATAGTCCCCATATTTCTGCAAAAGCAAATGATTTTTAAGCTATGAAACAAACCTTGACGATAGTGGCCTGTATTAGTTCTATATTAAAATTCCCACAGAATAATACATCAATAACAATTTGATCTGAAATTCATTTCTGAAGAGACAAAGACTATCAGAAAAAAATAGTACTTTACAGGTAGGAAACAAAATATTCAGAAAAACTCTACACCACTAGAAAATTAATAACACATACTATAACTCCAGAGAAGTATTTTTTTTCCCTATAATTATCCATTTCTGTTAAGTACTTTCTCAAGCATCATCTTGCAGGTATCTTTTACATACATGCATTTAATTATATTGTTCCTGAAAAATCCTCCTACTCTCTCTCCATCTCTGACTGGAAGCATATAAGTGCTTCCCCACTACCATCAACAGTGTCACAGAACAGTGAATATTTCACTGGTTTTGGACCATTAAAATGATCCACAGCAAATGTACTACTTCCATAAACACGCACTAGAGAAATCATAAGGCTACTACAGATAGTAAGACTATTAAGGGCATTCTACATCAACATTCATTAGCAGTCTTTTAACATTTATTCACCCCTCAGATTCTGCTACAAATATTTTTACATTTCCTTTTATTAAAAAGAGAGTTTCATCAACTGTGAAGCCAACTTTAGCGAATGTATAAAAGAGGCACAGCATTTGCAGGACGTGTGACATACGAACAAGCCAAAAAGGACTACAGATATTAACGTAACACAAAGTCATAAGCTTATAAGTTCCAAAGTACTGTATAACAACCTTTCTGCTATAATACAGTTAAGAAACTGAAAGTTCTCTCTTTGTTTCACAGCATCATGAATGGTTTCTTCAGTTAGTTTGTTTGCATTCATGATGATTTTAAGGAGATCCAAAACCAACACAGTAGAAAGATTCGTGTTTTTCCTGGTACGCTCTTACATTTGTTGGCTTTTCCCAGGCACTTCACTGTATATGCGTATGTCCTATTAGACTGCGGCACTGCTCCCCCTGTGAAGTGAAATACCTAAACACTCACTTGGTAAGAGTTATGTGCATTAATCCCACGGAGGCAATTGTTTTTCTTAAAGACAAGAACAAACAACAGTTTGCTGCAAAGGCGCACACTGTATTGTTCCTATTTTTTCCTTCCAACAAACTTCTCATCCAAAATCACGGCCACCTTTTTTCTTGGGACCTAGCAATACAAGTTACCTGCCAACTCCAAGTCATGAAATCCGCCACTAAGACTAAAGGTTCTTCCAAGACTCAGTCCTTCAAGATCTTCTGCAACTTATTAGAGCCCAAACTAAGCAATTAGGCTTGGATGACAAATGCATGAAAGACTTCGAAATGGAAAGTACACGAGGCACAGGTGGAGAAGGAACTGCCCATCACTTCCTGGCTACAGGGCCACACCCACACTGAGGCACAACTGAAATGCAGCCCACAATCAGCCCAAGCATACAGAGAGGAAGCAGCTAACAACATTTCATGATAGCTTCTGCAGCAAACAGATGAGAGCTGAGACTCCAATATATTTTGCCTGTAGCATTCCTAGTGTGCTGTATTCATCCCTCACACAGAACCTGTTTTCTCATGCTTTGCATGTATAAGAAAGACAATTTTCTCTCTAACTGTGCTGTAGGGTAAGAATTATTAGATGTAACTGCTGCTTTTGTGATTGATCCTCTGTAATAGTGGAATGAACAGTAGCATAAAAAAGGTTTCTTTCTAACATGCCTATCACTTTCGACAATCCTTTAAAGAGAAAAATAAGAAAATTAACAGCAGTGCAAGCAATAAGTTTTATATAGTCAGAAAATAACCTAACAAAGCCAAATTGACTTACAGGAACTTTTCGTCATGGAGTTCTTCAGTATTATCTAGAATTAGTTCCATCAATTTTTCCAATGAAAAGAGAAAAAAAAAAGATCATAAACACGTTTTTTGACCAGTTTTGCAGGCTGGTTTCAGTCAATGGAAGATTTTTTATTTTTACCTGAATGACTCAAAGGTCTACAGAGTGGCTTCTCAGTTACTCAGGACCCAGTTATCTCTGACAGTGTGTTTGGGCCAAATCAACTATATTTATATTTCCAAAACTTTTGTAACTTTCTCTCCAGAACTAATGCTGATGAAATCTGTATGATGTTACAAAGATTTTCCTTACTGAACATGAAGAACCAGAACAAAAGCTATTAAAAATATTGTCAGGGAAGAAGTAAAATGAGAGGTACAGTCTTACAGCATCCTTCTCCTTGCCATTTTTCCCAAATGAGTCTCCACGCAGTTATCTTACGACCAAATAAATACCCATTATATTGCCATACAGAGTTCTCCTTGTTACTAGATATGTGTATGGCGCATGCCCAGTATAGGAAAAAACAAGTCCGCAGTCTCTAGGCTGGTAGCCTGACACACGTGCACCATCTCCTATCCTGTGTCAAGGAGGAAAGCCACATCCCATCACATAATGGGGAGAAAGGACTAAAACACACAGTCCTCAGAACATCTCTGACCTACCCGAAAGGTCAGCACTGCCAAGTTAAAGCCATGACTACTAAAGCCATCTTGCTATGGGAACAGAGGCAGAAGAGCTGTGGGTTTCAACACAATATTTGTCTCCCTCTTCAATTGAATGAAGATCTACACCAGAAGTTGACAAAACTTCGTTCTGGCTTTGAGTCTCATTCCAAAATCTTCATGGATCCAAAAGCTTTAGCCATATATCTGAGGTGTATGTTGGTGAGCTGAGGGGAAGCAGAGCTCCTGGCACAGCCCTAGGGCAGTAGATGACACTGGTCTCAGAGTTCTCTACTCCATTATTACATGATAAATAGAGCTCACTATGCAGCTGTATCCCCAGATGACACAGCCATGTTGGAAAACATAGTTAAAGAAAATCTTCTTAACAACTGAGATACCCAGTAGACTGAAAACTAAGTGCAAGAGCTAGAGGTACAGAGCTTCCCATCACCGTGCTGTGCAGTGGAGCAAGCCTGGAAATCCAGCCAAACTGTGCAAGAGTCTCCCACCAGCACACACTAACCAGCCTCGGATCTGACCAGAGCACACTCCTTATACAAGCACTGGAAGCACATCCTACAGTGCACAGCTCCGTAACTGATTCCTCTTACATCTCCATGCTATCAATTGTTATAGAGTTGTCAGTACCCTTCTGTCTTCTCCCAGCCTTTTTATTTATTTATTTATGTGGAAGGTCCACTCTAAGCCTCAACCTTAATTTTCTGCAGTATTCTCAATAAGGTCATGATGTATGCAAGCAATTATGTGCAGCAAAACATGGCATTGTTATGACAGTCATAACACATACGGGAAGCAGTCTTGTCCTGATATTTAATGGTCTAATATGAACATCACCAGATGCAGAAAAAAATAGGTATTACCTACCCACCTTCTCACTTTAGCTCTGTTTCTCAGGAAGCTGCTCCCTTTAATTATTTCACCTAGAGACCAGACTGACCTTTTCCCCTGTCTTCATTTTCCCCAGCCTTCCCTTTTGATGGCATGACAGGATAAAAGCCAACAGGACAGAATAAGGCTAAAAGCATCCCTTCTTAATAGCTTCTCTGTATATTACCCAGATGAAGGAATAAAACCCTGTCTTGAACAGACACAGCAGACATGCTAATACATTATGTAAACCACAGCAAATAATTTATAACTCCCTGAAAGCATCTCATTTTATGTCATGCTGCCAGTGTAATGGCACAATTTAAAACATGGATTTCAGAGAGCTAAACTTGATATGTGGAGTATACTGATAATGAATCAAAAAGAAAGCAACTTAAAAAAATCCACCACAAAAAAAAAAAAAACTATTCCAGTTTATAAATCCTTGCATAAACCTTTGTAACCTTGTTTCTGTCACATTTTGTTCACTGAAAGTATTCAGGCTCCATAAACATGGATGTTGAGATTTCAAAACACACGCTCTTTTCATTATAAATAAACTGAAGTATATACCTGGAGATATTTCAGCATTACATTTCAATTAAAGGTCAGAATGCTTATCTTTTTCCCCCTCTACATAAACAATATTTATGGAGCATGTAAAGTGTGTACTTCATTCTACGTATGGTGCACAAACTTGCTGGCATGGTAAACAGCCTGCCGCACAGCTATAGCGTATCACCTGAACAAAACTGTGCCAAAAGTTAGTTGAGCTATGTAAATTAGTACTAAGCACACACAATCTGTGATTTTACCAAAACTGTACTGTATTAGATTTCTTCTTTTTTGACTAAGTCTGTTCAGCAGTAGTATTATGAGAGCCAGCATGAATGGACACACCGTGTTTTTGTTTTTACCAAGAAGGTGTCAGGAGAACAAGGCAAACAACTAGAACTGTAAAATCTGAGGATATTACCAAATCTTGAGTCAAGTTCATATCAGGTACAAAGCTATTGCTCCCCCTCATATTCCCCTATGTGTGAAATATAGTTCAAATATGTACAGTAGTATTTTAAAATACAAGATTATATTTTCAGGCAGATCATTGGTCTTCTGTTTAGCCGTTGGGATTTTAAAAAAATTATTTAACCCAAATTCATTTGTATGAATTTTATATCTAATTGTTGAGGTTGTTGTTTTGTGGGTTTGTCTTTTTCATTAAATTTTACACTAAAAAGACACTTAAACTTCACTGTACCCAACTTCTCTTTCAGTAATCCTAGATCACACTTCATTAGAAGTTTTAACTACAATAGTTATGTTTACAACCTCCCAATTTTTCAAGTAAGGCTTGTACATTATTATTTTTTGCTGTTATTCACAAAAATATTTTGAGTAATTAAACCTAGGTATCTAAAGCATTTGACAGTTTGCAGTGCTAACCCCTCTATAACAACTGAGTATTTGCATTCTGAAAGAACTCCTCTCATGTTAAAATCGTAAGAGGCTGTTCCACTTGGACTGAATGAGCCATTTATTACACGGCTGACTATTATTAAGGGTTCTTCATTTGGGGGATTGGGGAGATTCGTTCTTCTTTTCTACTGCCACCCCTTGCCCTATGACCAGCATATGCAAGATCCTTTCCCAAGCAATCCAAACTGAAAGAAACAGATCCCTTCTGATCTGCCTGCACTAATTACCTAACTAATCCATGTCAAGCAGGTCACAAAGCAAGTTTACTTTGGCTTAAACTTTATCAAGAGCAAATACATGGCAGTACATGAATGCTTTTGTTTCTAGAAGGGAATGTTTTCCTTAATTTGCTGTAATGGAAGGATATCTGCATTTGACTTGTATAGGAACTACAAAACCACACACCTGGAAATACATTTAACCTCATTTGTAATTCATCAAGTTCAGTGTTCATAATGAGAAAACGCAGCCAGATCTCCTGTCTCCAATCCTTTCCTGTACCAAAATTTCGAAAACAGGCATTATCAGCTATGAGCACATTGTTTTCAGAGAATAAAAAACATTATTCTAAAGTCTCCTCAGTACTACAGAAGTACTTAATACATAGCAATATTTAATGTATATTCAACATCAGGCATTTTTGACAAGAAACTAGTAGTAGAAAAAATGATAATGCTTAGATTCCTACTTAATATCTTTCCAAGAAGCTTAAGTCTGGTTTGCATTCAGTTATTGATTTCCTAATCTATGGTGCATGTTGAGAAGGAAAACATAAATCTTTAATATATCAAAGTGTGTTTACAGTCATAACCTGGAGCATATAGGCCAAGATAACAATTTACTATTTACTGTACTTCAGTATTTAATTTCTCTCTACAGAGTAAAACCACTTAGAATAGCAAAAGATCAGACAGCATTCAGGGATGGTTTTTAGCTCTTCAATACTAGTTTTCATACTGCTGAGCAACAACAAATACAACAGAAAGACGAAAAATAGCAAATCAGACATAGTTTCACATCTGCTGTACACTTTTCAAACTCCCATAGTTGCTCTTTTAAAATTCTCTGCTACCATTTGAATCACAAAGAGAATAATTTCCCACACATCAGCTGGGCTGTCAAGTAAGCATATTTCAGTACTCTCCAGACTTATTTAGTAATTTGTTTTCCTTTCACCCTGATGCACTGTGATTTCATAATCAATGCATTCCTGGACTTCAGTATGCACTTAAAATGAATGGCTGAGTTCCCATATAGGAGACTGTTGGTTGTTTTTAATTGAAATATACATTAAACCCAGTCTTGACAATGATTCTTGGGAGTAAACCGTACCCAGATATGCATTTCCACCTACCAATACTTTAATAACTAAAAAAACCCAAAAACTAATAAAAATATTTTATTGCATCTTCAGGCATTGTTTAAACTACTAGTAACATTGGTATTGATTTATAATAATTTCATATTTTATATTCACGTGTTTTATATTCTACCTCTATTGTTTTTATATTCACAGTAGAATATTTAAATCATTACAGAGAATAAAATCACTACCCCAGGAAGTTCTCCTTGGTTATTTCTCCCCCCCAACACTAGAGAAACACAACATAACTGACAGGTCTTCACAAACTGAAAACCCAGGAAAATAAAAACTTCATAATTCCCTAAAAGTCAAAAGGTATCTACTAAGCATTTCTGTTCTTTAAAACAAACAAACAAAACACAACACCTAAAAGACAATATGTAAACATACAACCTACATAAGCAATCAGCACAGGTTTATTCATATTTTTATGAATAAAGTCTCTGTCAGTGGTAATTAATGTAAAATTATATTAAAAGCCCATGCAGCTGTCCTTCTGCAATGGAACAAGTAGACAGGCTAACATTTTACATCCAATTCTAGTCAGCAGTCTTTCCCAATTTTAAAAGATTTTATATAAGCTGCACAACATGTTCAGTGCCAAAGATATTTGTCACCAACTTGCTTTGCTGATCTTATCCAGCAAAACATTGATAATGCCACTGTATCTTACACACTGTTTTTGGTTTAAATACTGTTTCCCTCCTAATTTCATCATCACCTTTTAAGCATTCTTTTCTAAGTAATAATCCACAACTGGTGAAAAGTAAAGAGCTTCTTACCATTCTGATCCAATATTTTCCCCGTCTCTGGAGTCCAGAAGCAAGGAGCTGTTGCACTGCTTACTAGAGACACCGGAGGCTTTGGAAGCAGAGAATGTTTTATGTGGTTAAAATGTATCACCACTGATTATATTTCAGTCCCTCAATTCCTAGCCTTGATGCTCTGGAAATCAGCCAATCCAAGCAATAAAGAGGTTTGCAATAAGAAGTTGCAGAATTTTCACAGCAAATGCTTCACGAAAATGTTTTGCTTCTTGATACTTGTTTTTTATATCCACTAAATGTTAAAATAAATCCTGGCTCCCTCTTCCCTCCTCCTCCTCTTTTTTTTTTTTTTCCCCTTCAAAATGAGATTCATATATTGTTCACAAGGGACTTTAGCACTTGCTACAGCTAGGCACAGTGCAGACAGGCATCATGCCAGATTACGCATGCATCTCTGCCAAGATACCTGAATCTTGACTTGCAACACACCCTGTTATTCCAAACATGGATCTTCCTAAGGCAAAGCTCTTAACTTTGCCAAAACACACAGTGTTTTTTGTGAGGCAGCCAAATGCCCCTTCAGATTACTAAGGATTATTTGCAATGTGGTTGTTCTTTGTTGGCTTTTTTATAAAACACTTTTTCCTAGTGAAGACAAGGTGGTAAGTTCCAAAGGGATAAAATGATCAAAGTGGCGCTCCTACTACACACTTCTACCACACACTTCTACGCCCATCCCTCTCAAAAATACACATCACAGAAAATCTCTCTGCAATGCTGTGACTATGATTAATTACTTAGTTCATATTATAACAGCCTTGGTGTTCCTAGTAACAGCCCAGGATGCTGCTGTGCTAGGGATACAAAAAAGGGAACAAAGTCCATGGAGTTTACTATCAGAGAACGCACTAAGAAATGAACAGGGATACTGAATCAAATCAGACAATAATGTCTAGTTTAATAGGTACTTACAATAATACCCCAGCAACCTGGCCATTTCCAAGCCTTTTGGGGCATCACAATAAAGGAGTTTTAGAGAAAGCCTCCATAGTCTCCTGAGGATCCTACCTTGGAGATGCTCTCAAGGATCAAGCATATCATTGTGTGAAATTTTGATGAATGCATGAAAGAGGATGGAGTGATACTTCTGCCATGACTGAGAGTTCATAAAGGTTCAGGAAAGTTAAGACCATGCTCTGTGTAAGGAAGAAAAAGAAATTCAGAAAAGATGCTCACATCTTTTTGTAACAGGATACAATAACAATTGCCACAGGATCTGTTTGAATGTGTATGACAATGCAGGTCTGACCTGAAGGAAAGCAAGAAAAAGGATGATGGACTAATTGGGAAGCAAGTTGAAGAAAAGCTGGACAGAAATTTAAATTCTTTGCTGAAACAGCAGTGAACTTATTTTAAAATAAGATAAACAAAATTTAGATATCAATAACACTGACATTTATTTTTGAACACAGATAAAGATCAAAGCAATAAGTGACATGTATGTTATGGACATCATGGCGAGATAGGTTGTTTCCCAGACTGACAAGGAAGCAGAAGTGGAGGAGTTTACAGGAGGCCTGTTTTAGCTAGATATCTAGCTCAACAGCCACAAAAAGCTCTCTTCAGTTCTGGCTGAAGAAGAAAGGTCTGTAATAGACATATTTGCAAATCTTTATGACAAAGATGAATGTGATTACATTTACAGATGAGAGCATCTGCTACAGGTGAATAAAAGAAGGAACTACAGTTCAACCCCTAAGAAACACAGCAAGATAGAGTGGAAAGAGGCATTGAAAGAATGATTAAGAATACAAGTGGGAAAAATTAGGAAAAACAGGGTCTGCTTCCCTGAAAACAGACAGAATTTCACAGAGAAAATGGGCAACAGTATCTAAGATAATCGCTATGCTACAGGAAATCAGAACAGAGGACTGGCTTTTTTACTTGACCAGAAAGCTGTCCACAGGAACTTTGCCATGAGCAGCTTCAACAACATGCAAGGAGCAGGAGCTGCACTGTGAAGTGCCCAGCGCCACACCACAACTTAAGCAGGGACAGGAAGCAACTCATACAGCCACATGGGTTGGGCTGTTAATGGACACAAATTCACAAAAAGATACTGGGATAGTGATCAAATGCTGAATATGAAGACATGCAGCCACCACCTGCCTGTGTGGGTTTCTGCAGTAAGTATGTATGAAGTCGGGTGATATGGCCCTATGCATACATACAAACCTCAGAGTTTGAAGTCAGGCAAGGCAGCCAGAATGCTTCTATTTTGTTAATGAACAGTTAAGAATTATTTGAATGCATACAGATTTCAGAGTGAATTCTGTCACCATCTTCTCATAATTAAAACACACCTCCCAGATTCAAGTGCAAATATCACCTCCTAAACTCAACTAAAAGACATTTCTGCACAGAACAAGCACTATCAATACAACTGTACAGGCATAAAAAATATTCAAGTTAATAGACTTACTTTAACATTAGCACTCTTGCTTCAAAAGGTCATCTTTTTCACTTAAACTCCTTCCAACATACATGCTGAGTGTCCACATGGTAAAAACTATATGATGGTATAAATGCAATACCTTAAACTTGAACCTCAATTTTTACATCTAGATAAGCCTTAAAGATGAAATATTTTCTTTGCCTTACACTGACAAAGGATCCACACACAAAGGGGAACTTATATTTTCTGAACAGGTCTATAATTTCTCCTTTTTATAAGAAATCATCTTCCCCCAGCTTTGAGTTAAAACCCTTAACTTAATCCTGTGCTGACTGCTTTCGGCCTTCTCATGCAAGGGCAGGTATATATTGCCAGACTTTACTCTCAGCAGAGTAACTGTGATCGGGAGCCCCATGCTTCAGAGGCCATTTCAAAAGTGAGATCAAAGCTCTCAAAGGCATCAGACCACTTTCTTTAAGCACCTGTAGCAGCCCACATAGTAAAAACACTTACTTAGGCAGCTTTCCTTGAGAATTAATGTTTTCAATGACAAAAGGAAATCCCTGAATGCTCTAAATGATCAAGGAACTCAGACCGAGGCTGGCTGACACACTAAAGTTTTGATCAAAGCAATCTGATTTTTGTGATGAAAATATCTCATGTTGTCAGATCTACTCCTGCCTTCATGCATGCACGTCCTTTGCAGCACCTGAACCCTAGACACCAGAGCTTTCAATCTGCAACAACTGAACAGCTGTATAAAGAGGTACCAAACAAAGCAATTGATCAAAGAATTTTTGCCCTGGTAGAATTTCTTTGATTTTGGCATTTCATTGCTGCCTTAAGACAGGATGGGGGGGGGGGGGGGGGGAAGTATCTCAAATTTTCATTAAATGAAAAGTCCTAGAAAAATTAAATACAGAACTGTTGAGTCATTCTGGATTTGCTTGAGATGCCGCAAAGCCAAACAGAACACGCAGTGACAATTTTCTTGGCACACCCTGTAAGCCTGTCCAAATTGTCACCAGCATTGTGAAGCAACATCTCTCCCCCTAGATTGTAATAAATAATGAAAAGACCAATGGACATTTTGCTATGAACGACTAAATATAAATCATAGCTCTAATGAGTAATAAGACAAATGTATGCACTATTATTTGACTTCACAGAACAAAGATGAACTAGTTTATGCCTGTCTACAGGAATTCTAAACATCAGAAAACCAAACCAAATGCACAACTTCAAAAACACCTACACAAAACAGGAAATTTATTAATAAAAGACTGAATTATAAATAATTTAATATTTCACAAAATATGTTTTTTCCCCTAATCTTTCTCAAAAAATTTCACTCAGAAAAGGTATAAATCCATCATGATTATCTATACAGAAAGACACATGCATTTTCTCAGTTTAAAGATATTCCGTTCAATCAGGAATGGGAAAGCAGTAAACCAGGGTGGAACACAGTAGGACTTTTCAAAATCTTTAGGCACCCATGTAGCTTAAAATCCAAGCCCAGATACTTTCAGTGGGGAGTTTAGCCTGTGCTTGCCAGGTAGACAACATAATTCTGGATTTTATTGTTAAAGGCTTAGAGCAAAGGGAAAGGTTCTTAAAAACTACCATAATGGTAGGGGGATGGATACACAAGACTGCAGAATGGATACAGCTGCAAACATCTTTGTTTTCTACCTTTCTGCATAGACAGCAGATGACCAGAACCACAAGACCTACTACTCTGGGAGCAAGAACCATATTCCTATTTTACCGTGACATTATTCGCATACAGCAAATGTCAAGACTGCACTTCAGATAGGAACTTCTCCCTTTGCTTGGGTCTTTTCAACACCAGGCCCATTACGTCAAGATAATTTCTAACATCCTGGCAGTTTATTGTAGGTTTTGTCTGTCAATATCCCAACTGATTTTTCAGCAGTGGTTGAACACAGCACAAGAACCCCTGTAGAACCACAAAGGCTGTTCTTACCAGTAAAGACTCTACTCAGCAGTAGTCAAAGGATGAAGCATGGCCCTAAAAGTTCATCTTTTTTGTAAAGTCTGCTTGCCTTACCCAGCCCTAAACTGATGTGCTAGCTCACCAAGCGGGCAATGATCCTGTCCAAAGCCACTGCCTGCTGTTTAAGTGGGTAGTATCAATACACAGACCATGAGGGGTTTTCACGGTCAAGACCAAACATTGCTTACAAATTTCAAATAAATATTTTCCCATTATTTTGGGAAGAGCTAAAGTTGCGAGTAAGAGGTAAGAACAGCTGCAAAAGAAATGCCATCACATTAAATATATTTTATTTTTGAGATAAAGTTCTCGTATCGATCAGATGCAGCTGCAAAAACATATGAGTGCTGCCTCCCAGAGTCCAGCTGCCTAGAAACGATTTTTTCTATTTTGCTGTGGAGCACTGATTCAGTGCCCAAGGAAGCAATCCTCAGCCGCAGCAAAACGATTACTGGATTCTCTGCCAACCCTTACACAGAGGGGGTCACACAGGGCCACCCCAGCTCCAGTTATACATAAACCCAGCCCTCTCTGTCGCCTGAACAGCTCTGCCACATAGCAGCTTCAAAATGGAGTTAAACCCATCCCTCTGGCTCACATGCACATGAATTCCTGCTCACACAAGCCCGTAATGGAAAACGCAGCTGCTAGGCCCACCAACTCCAAGACAGCTGTGCAGTCCCTGCCACCCACCACTCGTAGCGCACCCGGAGCAGCCCGGCGGTGGCACAGCCTCCGCAGCACCCTGGGAGGCTGGAGAGGAGAGGCACAGGAGTGTGGCACAGAGCTGCACTGGGAGGGTGGGCGGCTTTCACCCCCGGTCATCACCAGAGGCGATGATGCTGTTTCTATGCCCAACAACTCAGACCAGCACAGCACGCTTTGATCTAACTACTGAAATTAGCACACAACTGTACTTGTGCTCCAAAGCAAAAAACAAATGTTTAAGGAGTCCTGTTTAAAGTAATTTAGGTTCTAAATTTCTAGTGGTGGTTTGAGCACCAAGTCACTGTCTTATCCGCAACAGATCACTACTTTGCAACATTTACCCAATACCCATGCCAAGCATCTTTCCATCACAAAGGAACTCAAGAAATGCTTCTAAAAAAGCCAGATACAAATAGTCTGATTCTATGTTTTTCCAACCAAAAGAAAAACAAAACAACAACAAAAAAGCAACAAAAAAACACTACTCTTTTCCATACATGTTAATGAAGATGGTACATAGCCTTTAAATACTGAAATTGTTACCAGCGTAAGACCTTGTCAGTAAACAAACCATTTCTACCACTGAAAAAACTGGTTAACGGAGCAGCATTTCCCCCAGTAACTTCCATTGCCAAAGAAATACCTGCCTACGTTCACTACAGGAAGAAAGCACTTAAGTGTCGATATAAATGAGTGCATCTTTCACTTTCGCGTTGCTTTCAAGGCGACTCCTGCCAGGCGCTCTCTTCCTCTCCCTTTCACCACGAGAGGGAGGCACAGCATTGCTCGGGCCCCGTTCGCCACGAACGGAATAAATAGCAATCGCAGAAGTTAGTCATTATCTCACAACAACCACTTGAATTAACTCAATTAAGCTAAGCAAGAATGATCACGCTATATGCTAGCGAGTACTTAATAAAACAGATTTTTATACAAAAGCTTACATAATGTATACACTGCAAAATAGCCAATTTTAAAAGCAGCTACTCATGATACATATGTTAGTATTTGGTCTCCTACGTAACAAAATTAGCTGTGTTGATGTAATTCAGTTTTGTTTCCATGTGAAGTTACACGTAATATGATTTTCCTGTATTATAGAAGACATTTAATTCTGCTGCAGTACTCTGCCTAATGCCAGTCTCAAACTCGGATAGAAGAGGAAAAAAATGGCAAGAAGATCAAAGCTACTGCCATTAAGTTGAGACTGGTCTGAGAGAAGTGGAGAACAGGAGTAGAACAAGGAGAAATTCAGGGTTTGGTGTGACCTTAGAGCTACAACAGACGAGGGTTATGTGTCTGACTTCCACAATCACGACATTCTTACAAAGCTGCATTCAGAAAGCTGGTTCCTGATACAGAGATACATGCTTCAAAGGGATGGCTCTGGAAAACTCCAGAGGAAATAGAGGCACAGCAGGGTACTACTGAATGGTCATATGGACAAGAAAAGGCTCAGAAAGGCACTGGGTGACCAAGAGTCATCCAATAGCGACAACAGAGTACCTTACAGACATGGTGGCACAGTATGAAGCAACAGTGTTGGGAGAGTGCCAATTTCTTTTCCAGCATAACTAGCTCAATGACAGCTACAACCCACTTCAGAAATCAACATGCGAACCTCACAAACTGATCCTTGGGGAAGGAACTGGTCCTAAGAAAGAATTCAAAAGTAGCTGAACAGCTCCAGCATTTGTTCAGGCACCAGACACTAGCACACCAAATGAAGTAAGTGGCACTGATTAAACCCCCTCCAAATAAAAAGAGGCTATCAGCAAGAATAAAGCAAGCAAAAGACTGCCACAGATTTGTGAGAGCTTGAGAAGTCTAAGTGTACACTATATGCATCCCTAGCACAGAATGAGCAAGAAATGGACCTGCACAGTGCTGAATGACCTATATGAGATCAGGATTCCCTTTGCCATGGAACAGGAACAGCAAGGAATATCTTAATGTCAACACATACCTGGACTGCCATCCTATGAGCTGTCATTCTACCCAGCGTAAGCTCTGTAAGACAATCTAAGCAGATAAAGTTAGGAAACAGTCTTAGAGAATATGGAAATAAAATGCAGTGGGATTTGGCCCAGGAATGGACCCTACAGGGCAGTCATCTGAGGTGCACTAGGGGGTTATCAAAGAAGCCCTAGATATCACAGAACAGTCTCTATCCACCCATGCACAGTGAAAACAGAAGAGCAACAGAAAACAGATGCTATCAAGTAGTCATATGTGATCCTGCAGGTACATTACTGTCAATTCAAAAAGTCAAAGTGGGAAATACCCAGAAAGGACTGCGACAACAAATAAATTAAAATAAATAAATAAATAAATCAGTGTTAGAGCTGAGATTAACAAGGACACTTGAAACAGGAAAAGATAGCAGAGACAAATACTCCAATACTCCACAGGTTTTCTTGATGCTCTGAGAAAATGACTTTCTGAAAAAGTGATCAGAGGATTACCACAACTTTCACCAAAACAACAGACTGAAAGACCTGACTGCATCTTGGGAAGAGACACAGCAAGTGGTCAGACAGCTTAACAGAAACCATCTCTAGAAATGACAGCACATCTGAAAACCTCATGATAGTAGCAGATGATAATCTAGTCCCCTTGCAGCTAAGTGTACAAGGGAGTAGAACAGGGAAGAGTTGACTTTAGCAACAAGATCTTTGAGAGGCTTTTGGAAAAACTACACAAGCTTCTGAACTAAATTCTTTAACCAAAATCCTATCCATGTTGGAAAAAAAAAAAAAGAAAGAAAGAAAGAAAACTGAATTAAGGGATGGGCTGTTTTCCTAAAAGACAGATTGACAGCGCAGCTGAGGCTTTTCCCTAAACTAGTTGTGGGCAAATAAATTTTAGCAAGCTTAAAAAAAAAAAAAGAAAGAAAAAAGTCCATTCAAAGAAGTGGAGTATTCCTTGTCAAGCAGTGTGTGGTGCCTACGTATGGAAAAGTGAAGTCAAGAGTCTCATAATAAATTCTACAAATAGCTGGTTCAAAACAAACAAACAAAAAAATGAGTTGCCAAAAAAGAGAATGTTTTCTCACTCTGGAGATTGATAGTCAGAATTGCCAGTCCAGTGACCAAAAGACTCAAAGCACATATACATGAAAATTAGATTATCAATCTGCTGTTATACAGCTAAATTTGACCTAACAGGCACATAAAAGAAATATCTGGCAAGCTTGTCGCCACAGATTTGCAAGTACGCTTACATAATATATATTTATTATGTAGACTAAACAGAATATAAATAGTATATAAATTATACTTACATAAACTACTGTGATGTGATGATCCCAGCCAGCAAGCACCATACAGCCATTTACTCTCTTATCCCCCTCAGTGGGACAGGGGAGAGAATAGGAAGAGCAACGCACGGAAACCCACAGACTGAATATGAACAGCGTAACAGGCAAAGAGGAAAAAAAAAGAGCAAGCGACCCAAAGGACTCAACATCTCCCCCAAGCAGAATGATGCCCAGCAACAACTACCACAGAAGTCAACACCCCGTGTCCCCCACCCCACTTGTTGCTCTACACCTCCAGTTTGTATTGCTGAGTATAACACTGCATGGCATGGAATACCCTGCTGATCGATTTGGGTAAGCTGTCATGGCTGTATCCCCTCCTACCAACCTCTTGCCCACCCCAGCCAGCTCACTGTGGGTGGCAAGCGAGAAACAGAGACTTGGTGCTTTACAAGCATTGTTCAGCAAAAGCCAAAACATTAGTGCTTTATCAACACCGGCTTAACCACAGATCCACAACATGGCACCATTTGGTGCTGTGAAGCAGGCTGACTGCATCCCAGCTGGACCCTGTACATCTCTTCTACAACACAGGTGACTGTCATTTCAGGAGACATCAGGGCAGCAACCTGGGCAGCTTCCTGCACTTGCAAGGTCTTAACATGAGAGCATATTGCTATTTCCCCGAAGGCAACACAGAGCTGATGCTGACTCAAAAGACACCATGGAGAAATAAATGATCTAAAATCAGATACAACTTAACACATGGATATTCTCAGCTTTGCTCTTTGATGTTTCTAATGTTTGCCTGGAGTCAGCTGGTAAGATGACATCAATAGCTGTAAGATGGAAACAAGAGTGAGAAAGAGCTGATCAATAAAAAAAAAAAAACTTAACTTCTCCAATCATCTTCCAGATGAATGATGATCATCTGCTTGTAAGGCTGTGTTCTTCAGGCTAGCAGAAAGTGACTGGACAGTGGTACAGAGTACCAAATTTAAAAACACTGTATGATGAAGCATGAGGCAGAACAAGAATATACGACGCGCCTGGTGCATACAGTCATTATACTACACTGGCAGAGGAAGAAAGAAATAACAGGCATTTATAGTAATTTAGATTAATACTCACATTTTTGCAGAGTAGCTGAAAGCTACTGTTCAGAAATTTAATGTTGGGTAATGAATAACGTAATGAACTTATTACTGGTCAAGCTGAACTGAAGACACAGCATAAGTTCATTAATGATTTAATCATCTAATGATTTTAAGGTGTCTGAAGTTAGTCCCAGGGGTAATTAAGGCCTGGGTATCCTTCTAGGCCAAATACTTTGCTGGTTTAGCACATGCTGCTCCTTGTAATTTCAGCTGTGTTTCACTTGTTTATATGACTGAAAAATATGGCCTTGATGAGATTGTAGAATGCCAGTCTGACCTGTCAGGTAAAAAATTGCTTTTGAAAAACTAAGGGCTGATAAATATATGGAGAGAATCCCACATGCTATAGGGAAAAAAAAAAAAAAAAAAAGTCTTAAGTCTCTTACTCTCTTCCTTTGGGTAATGGCTCTTGGATGATTAAACTATTACCCCTCACATTAAAGAAGTCCCAATGCCATTTATTTACCTGCAAAATGCTAAGAACATGCTTTCCCAGGTGATGCACAAAACCCTGCAGAGCAGTGGCCAACTCTCTTATTCTGAAATTTTACAACTAAATCACACTACTGCTTTCCACTATTGACTCACAAATTTTGTGCATTCCTAAAGAGGCAGTTTAATTCTACAGTTAAAAAACACTGGACTTCAAAATGTAGGCAAAGGAAAAACAAATCTGAAGACACAGAAGAATGATTTGCCAAGTATTACCAAATATGTATCAGACATGTCAAATGCATACTTTTGCCAGATCAAGAGTCTTGACTGGAGCTAGGCAAAAGTAAACAATTTTAACCTGCATATAAAATTGGGGTCACAAAATAGCCCTAAAACAGAAAATTCACATCAGAAACTAAAAAATTCAGACAACTCACAAAAATTATGACTACTAAACATAAGAGTGCACTAAACAGCAAGAGTAGTATCCAACTGTGCTCTCTATGTTGTTTGTTGAATACTGCGATTTTCTTTTCAGCTTCATTATTTACAAGGATTACACATAACATTTCTGCAGCTAACAGAATAAAACTTGCTGAATATAAAAAGTAATTTCCTTAAGACAGTAACAGTCTTTGAATCTGCTATAAATAATTTGACCACTAACCGGAGACAAAGCCACAACATGTCAACATTGTTGGCATACTTTACAGGAACTATTCAAGAACATGAATTAGCCTAGACTGAGTTGCACACTTCTTTCTATGGATCTGAACATTTGATTTATTTATTATTTTATTTACCCTTTACAATTAGAGAAATTATGTTTGAATTATATTCTATTAATATCTGGAAATAGATAAAGAATGTCAGAGGTATCAACATCTTTCTCAAGGACTGCATTATCATGTTTTTCAGATATTTTATGCTTTCCAGACAAAAGACCGGAAGTCTCAAAACAGAGAAGTTGATTGCTTCATAAAAAGCAGTCTCAGAAAATGAAATCTTCAAAGCAGGTTTTTTATGTATATATATATTTATTTATATATTGGAGAGAGAGAGGTACCTTCTGACTACCTTCTAGTAGGCTATTTTCAAAGCTTTACTGAGCCCTCTGAGCAATGAAGAACCTCCACCTCAGTCTTGATTTAAGAAAAATATATACATATATATTTGTGTAGGAAAAAAACCAGCAGATTCTCCCCAACCCTGCACACCAAAGCTTCAACCCCATAAAGTGAATTTGTAAGATTATGTGAACATAAGGCCTACCTCATTTTTCTGAAGAGTATATTTTTTGGCTGTATGATGGATATGTCTAAATTAGTATTTTATCTTGCTTCAAGAATGTATTTTTGTAAATGTACAAGTCTCTTAACCATCTCAGTCTTACTGGGAGGTAAGGTGCCAACCCCCTTTCTGGATCCCAACAAGTAGGGAACAAACACTTTCAAGACAGGTTACTTTATTAATACTACAGAAAAAAAGTGACAGCAATTTATAAAATGCTGTATCTCTTCTGACACTGGGAACCCCGAGGTGATAGAGCTTCAGATTAAATTCTGATCAGGGTATTGCACACTGCACTGATGCCATCCGTGCTGAGGCTGACCCATACACTTACATTCCTGTAGTGTCTTGCTTACAATGCAGATTCACCTGTCACTCACAGCAATCAAGTCTGGAATACGGACTTGCTATTGAAGAGGACCTTGGCAGTTCCTAATATTCTTATCTCTTTAATAAGCTAACAGTTCCTGGGAACAGGTACATATAATATTTGCACACTGATTAAATGCACATCAAGTAACTAGCACTCATGCTTTACTCAAGATACATACACTTGTATTAGCTATCATGTGGAGCACCCACTCCATGTGCAATTCCTCTTGACCAACCACTACAATCCCAAATTAGGTTTGCTTCATGGAGTGATCCAGGAATATACAAACTAAACCCACAGATGTGTTTCAGAAGTGCAACTAATATTCAAAAACTGCTAATAGACATTCAGTCAACAGAACCAGACTAGAGCTATTCCTATCTAACCCTCCCGAATGTGTGCAGCACAGACACTCAGCCTTAGCACCAAATATTTTGCTCTGCAAATCTGCTTCTATTGCTCTGGAATATTTGTTGTTGTAGACACAGTCTGTGCAAGTGCCAGGGACAGCTGAAAACTGGGGCCAGGGTGTCTCATCTCACAGACACTTACAATAAAAAAGACAAGTCAAAAAATATAGTGGCTAGGACACCAAGCTGGGAGTCAGAGAACTAATTTCAATACAAGCCCAACAAACTACACAAGATAAATTGCCGTTCGGTGCTTTTATTTCAACTCCTTAGCCTTCACAACAAGACCTGTCTCTCACTGCATTTGGACGCTGCACAGCCCAACAGGCCCTAACACTGGTGGAGAACGCAAATAACTATTATTATACAGTATGCTCTTAAAAATATACAGGCAACCTCCAACTTTTTCTACATTCTCTCAGACAAGTAATTTAATTTCTGTGGGATTAGGAGACATCCATACTGTGTTCACAAAGTATGACTGAGTCACACAGAGAGCCCAGAACCTGACCAACTCGGACCCTATAATCCACGAAGCCAGTCCAAGTCTCTGAACGCTTATTTATGACGTAGCCCCATAGCCAAGTCTCTGCATTTTTATTGCTCCCAGAACTGCAATATTGACAGTAGATGCCTACATGGCTTCAAGGGTAGAGCGGGTTCACCATATATTGACGACTCAGTTTGAACCAAAACCACATTTTAAATTGGACAAAAAAAAACACAAAATGACCTCACCAGAATAAGCAGATGTGCCAATGCTATACTTCACATCTTCCAACCACGCATATCAAATATTATATAAAGTGGCTATTGCTGTCTCCTGAGACAATGGAGAAAAAGATAAAGATTCTTAGTGTGTAGATAAAATGAATTATCCAAAGCAGCTTTTTTAAATTCTCTTTCTATCCAGAAGACATGGTTTACATACTTTTCTGCATATGTTTGTAACATTATCCTTTGGACGTTTGTCACAGCAGGACCAAATCTGTAACAATGTAAGCAACTGTTAAAGTCTGTATTGTACACACATATATTTTACATGCACTAAAAAAGGTATGAGAACAACTTAATTAGGGGAAGAAAAATGAAGATTGTAACCTGAAGTAATCTGAAGGTATTACTAAATGAGAAAATAATGGCAGTTTTTGTTTTAACCTGTATTTGTGCCTGTACACAAATAGAAATCAAATAGCTATTTCCTAAGGAAAACAAAGAAACAAAAAAAATGGAATAACAACATAAGTTGAAAACAAACCTTTCTGTAGCAGAAGTTCGATGAGTCGGAATAGAAAATAATGAGATATACTTCGTAAGCAAGGCATAGCTGTTACAATCTATCATCCTTAACAGTCAATCATTCTATGAACTACTGCATTCATACATTTTTTTAAACTAATCTGTACCTTAGACAAATGCAATTACTGATAAATAACTACATCTATATTTTACCAAAAAAAAAAGATGCTTTTTGAGCACTTTCCTGAAAAACGCTGGCACAATGACTCTGACATCTGAAAACCAGAAATAATGGAATTATCTGGCTGAAGATTAGGAGTGCAGTGATCACAATGGTATAGTAAATGTAGTCTGATTTATACCGTCCCTCACCTACTGCCTATTTGGCAGCACTCCAAATCTATAGGCACTGAAGTCATTGGGATCCCAGATGACAAGCAGTGCAGAGCCTCAACAGATTCTAAATCATCTGGTGAGCTCTAGATAGGTGGTAGGAAGAGACAGTAGGATGGCAGGACGATTAATCTTTGCCACTTTTTTTTTTTTTTTTTTTTAAATCGTGAACTTTCTTTCTTCAGCATGCACGCTCACAGAAGTGTTAAGGTACTTAAAACTATGAGCCCTACTTGCATCAAAATGTGTTTTTGATGGACAGAAGATAACATTCATTTTCTGCAAAAACATCATGTAATTATGTGATGTTTCTGGTTTACAGCCCTAAGTAAAGCATGACTGCCTGTTACTACAGTTTTTCTTTTCGCTAGAGGAAAAAAAAAGGGTACACTGTAAATATATGGTTACCCATTCATTTTTAAATTGAACAAACAAACAAAAAACACCCACACCCCAAACCTTCAAGTAACTGTAATACAATCTTACTATCCACTTATAAAAAAATGGTCTCAAAATTATGTCATGCTAACTAACAAGTCAAACCTGCTGAATACACTCATAAATGAAGCACAGCCTAAAGCCCTCAAAACAAGGGCTTCACAGTAATCAGCACTGCATAAACCATCAGCATTTCTTCCTGCAGAGCTTAACACTGAGAATTTTAAGGCCTTGATCACAAGTTCATTGGAACCACTGAAGAATTTTCAATGGTTTTGGATTATGTCCCAGAGAAATAAACAGGCACGAGAAGACAGGAAGGTAAGACAAGTTAGCAGAAAAACACATTAACAGTGAGGGTAAGCTTACTTTCTGTTATGAAAAACAATTTGCACACCTGCTTTATTTCAAAATCCTAATGCAATTATACAGCAGGCTACATTTCTGTAGGAGAGGCCGCACTTTCTTTGAAGTGAAATTCTTTAACCTATTTCAAGATGGAACAGTAGAAACAAGCATTTTAAAAATAAAGTATTAATATCCCACATGGACTGGGTAAATTTGTAAACAAAGAATATTATTTAATTGCTTTTAAACAAACCATAATGAAAAAGACTAGCTAAAATAGTCATAATTCTGGAAAGTGAAAATGCAAGACAGTATAGTAAGCTCTATATATTTTCATACCAGCAGCCGCTATTTTCATTTTTTGTCCTGATGCTTAAAAAGAAACTTCATCTGCAGTTATGTGTTACACTTAAGTTACAGTTAAAACAGCCCAGGGGCATAAGCATGGATTATGCGACTCTTAATGACCTTCCAGTCCTGTTTTTCATGATTTACTTAAGAGAACGATGTATTTTGTGGGCATTCTTCCAGTGATCCAATTATGAAACATATACTGTTTTAAGAACTGATAGTGAGCATATGCAAGTATATATATACACTATCTTATTATACCATTTTTCTTTATCACATTGCCCAGCAAAGCAACCTTGGCGTTCTGAGAAAAAGTAGTATAAAATACACGTATTACACTTATTTTTGTGCCGTAATCTTTCACCACTGCAATAGCTATTAGTTAACAGGTGTCTGTGTCACATTGTTTGCATATGCAGGCTATAATTTCATGAAAATGGTATTTTATAAAGTTACATAGAAATGTAACCAAAGGTGTTAATAATTATCTGTCAAAGGCTGCCTGTTGGTTTAAATAATTACTCCAGTTACTTGTGAAAAATGAAATGAGGTGGTAATTTGTTTTTATAGATTTACTCAAGCATAAACATGGTTTTGTACTTGGTCTTTCACAGGCCTTGATGTGCTCAGCTCACTGAATATATTATTTAATACATACCATAAGCACAAGTCCCATTTTACATAGGAGGCAGAGAGGCACACGGAACCCATGGGCAGCGACTGCACCAGCCCCTCAGCACAGAGCCAGTCCGCTTCAGCACGCTCCCTGTTCTCACAGTGCCAGCTTTCTCAGGCTAGCAGACCGCTTTCCCTTCACTGTGTGCTGATAAGATAAATACTTCCCAACCCAGCAGAGCATCTTTGAGTTGTACATGAATGTTTTTAGGGGATGGAAGCAGCCAAATGACACAAGACTGAAATTCCCCACATAAGCTGGCCTCAAACTTACTACACAGATTTTTCATACATTAGTGTTAAAAATATCCTGCTCAGTGTAACAGTACACAGAAGCGTATGACAGCTATTGAATGAAATGAAGTATGCGTACTCCAGGTGAAAAAGCAGTTGACTTTGGGAAAGTTGGGAAGACAGCAACAGAGAGTAGGCTGGAGCATGATAAAAAGGATATCATTCCATAGATGAGGGGAAGAGTGGCTATTGTCTACCTCGACTTCAGTAAGGCTTTTGACCCTCATAGTGGTGTTGAGGTATGGGCTGGATGAATAGACAGGGAGGTGGACTGAAAACCAACTAAGGGCCAGGCCCAGAGGGTGGTGATCAGTGGCACAAAGCCTTGTTGGTGACCAGTAACTGGTGGTGTACCACAGGGGTCAATACTGGGTCCAGTCCTGCACCCAAGCTCCTGCACCCAAAGAACAACCCCATGCACCAGCAGATGCTGGGGCCACCCAGCTGGAAAGCAGCCTGGCAGAAAAGGACCTGCATGTCTTGGGGGACACCAAGTTGAACATGAGCCAGTAGTGTGCCCTTGCCACAAAGAAAGGTAATGTTATCCTGGGCTGCATTAGACAAAGTATAGCCAGCAGATTGAAGGAGGTGATTTTCCCCTGTACTCAGCACCGGTGAGGCCACATGTGGAGTACTGGGTGTAATTCTAGACTCCTCTGTACACGAGACACATGGACATATTGGAGAGAATCCAATGAAGGGCCACAAAGATGATTAAGAGACTGGAGCATGAGGCAGCGTGTATAAACTGGACCACAGGAGGCTCCATCTGAACACCAGGAAGCACTTCTGTCCTGTGCAGGTGACTGAGCAGTGTGAGGCTGTGGAGTCTCCCTCCTTGGAGATCTTCAAAAGCCAGGACATGGGCCTGGGCAGGCTGCTCTAAGGGCCCTGCTTGAGCAGGGGGGTTGGATGAGGTGCCCCTGCCAGCCTAATCACTTCTGTGATTCTGTGAAGGCACAGCAATGAGTTCACCTGCAGGAGCTCTTTTCCCAAACCTGCCTTGAGCTTCTTTCCTCCCCCAGCCCCAACGTTCTAGCTTTCCCTAATGCTGTTTTTCTTGTTCAGGTATTTCTGTGGAAAATGTCTAGCAAAAGTGAGTATATTTTACGCTGTATATTTTGAGTGCACAAGCTACGTACAAAGCTTTGACGATGTTTTGTTTTCCCCATATGGTTTTAAGATATAGAACAGTTCTGAGGTTAGCCTTTTTCCTCCCTCTCAAGTGCAAGAAAGAAAAATTACGATGCATCTGTTTTTTCAGTTTCTGGAGGATTCTATATCTTTTAAAAAACAGGATGAAATTGCTCTTAATAGTTACAGCCAACAGATCAGGCTGGCTGAACTTACCATTTTTCATTTCTACATAATCTTTTCCATTCAATACTATGAAGACGATACATCATGGAAGCATTTTTCAGAACATTCACTGTGGCAGCAGATTCATGTTTCTTAACATAATTATTTTATTCCACCGTCTCCAATAAGACCTTGCATTGTTTTTCCAATATTTGAGGATAAGTCTCCTAATTTGCTCTAAGCAGCTATGGCCACCCAGAATATACAAAGAACAAAAAAATGCTATAAAAGTTATTGCAATGTATGTGTCTTGTGTCTGTTTTAATAAGTGCACCGCATAGAGGAGCCAAATAAGCACTTTCTGTGGGAAATGAAGTGACGGGTCAGCAACATCAGGAATCTGTATTACTAATACAAGGTTAATCCAATAAGTCCAGTAACACATACATCTTGAAGTTTCACCCTTTCTTTGAATAAAGAATAGCTAAATTGGTATGTTAGGAGACTGAAGACAAAAAAAAAATCTGAAGATGAAGTCAAATTAAGGTTCTCTAAAGATTTTATTACTAATTGTTCAAATTAATACTGTCTTTCAAAACAAACAAACAAAAAACACAGGACTCAAGTGCTCTTGATCCCACGTTCTGCAAGAAAGCAAGGAGACATCTTCTAAATCCAAGAACAAGTTGGAGCCTTACCTAGGAAGCAGCAGGCTGGTCTATAGAAATAATCTAGTCTCATTGTTTTGGGCAATATTGTCTATGTAATGCTTTTGAATTGGATGAATAGAATTTTACTTTCCGAAAGATAGCTGGATAATGGTTAATGCTGACATTCACACTAAACAAACTTACATATAATTTAAGCAATCTATAGTAATAGAAACAAATATAATTGTGTATTGCAATAGCCTGCAACCTTGGACCCCAGGCACCTACGCTGAAAGAGACAGAGACCTAGAAAGAATAAGAGGCCATTATGAAGCCAAATGCATTCCTCAAGACGCTATTTTGCTATATTTCAACCGACTCAAGAGTATAGCAGCCACTAAAAAAGGGAAGTTTCTGATCAGCTCCCCTCCCCTTCTCACATTCCTACTCTTTCCTCTACATTAAATTTGGCTCACTGTGCAGCAGCATTTCCAAATCAGCCCATTTATCTGAAAGAAAGTCAGTGATTCTGTTTGGGAGGACAGGTAATTCAGCAAGTTGATCAGCTCAGCCTCTGGCCACATGATTACAAGCAGCAAACAAGAAAAAGTGGCAGACTATATAACTCTGAAAGCTGGGGATTGTTTCTCAATATCAACCTGCCACTGGACTAGATGAGACATGCATAGAATTGCATATAAAGTTGTCATTGTACCATCTACTCTGAAAAGCTGATATGAAAAATCTTATATTACCTGAAGTATTCATATGGCTCACAACTTGTCTATAGGTAGGCTTTATCAGCTACGCTGGACACATCCTCACAACCCTTATAAAAAGCTGAGTAATGCTCTTAGCCCATTACATATGCAGTGATACCTACCCATTGCAGCAAGGGTATGACATCTTGCCCAAGGTCATATGGAAAACACAAAGCCTGATTTCACTTGATCTTTAAATCAAGTAGTAAGTCACTGTCCTGAGATCTCATTCCCTGCCTATGCCCTAAACACATCTTTAGGTTATGCCAACTTTTGGAGACCCAGTTTAGAAATCAAATATAAGCACAAAATGAAATTAAAATTTGACAGCATTTCCTTTGCTCAGCTCAGCTCTACCACTCTTTGAAAGAGTAGCCATTTTCCTGGAGCTGGGTAAACTTCAAGGAAATTAAGCCAAGCTAACTTTGCAACAGAAGAAACTTCTGGCAGATAAAGAAACAGTCAACATCTTGAGACTGAAAGTAGCACTGCTATTGTTAGATACTCTTATCTCTACTACAAAAAAAAAAAAATAGCTTCAAGTACAGCCTAAAGTCTCTCCATCAGAGTAACAGACAAACTGCAGGCAGTTTATCTTGGAGTCAACCTGTGAAGGCAACAGCCAGATGCAGTAAAGGGCAGCTACAAGGGAGGTATTTACACCCACCTTCTTCTCTAGTACTAACCTGACTAACACGATTGCCTTCTGTGTGAGATGACTAGCTCTGTGCAAAAGAGGAGAGCAGACTACATTGCATATCTTGACAACAACAAGGTTTCTTGACCGTCTCCCATATAACCCTTACAGACAAATAGGTAAAATGTGCACTGGATAAGCAAAAACTATTTAATTTTCATAGTCTTGGCTTCAAATCCTCAGGAAAGTATTCCACTGTCAATGTAGTTTCTCTTTGCCAAGCAGTATAAAACCTGCTTGAATCTTTACACAAATCGATTGCAAATTTATCTGGAATAAAAAATGCAAAAAAAAATTAAAAAACCACCTGCATCTCAGAATAAGTACATTAAAACAAATCAGGCAAGCCTGTTACATATCAAAATCAACATTAAAAAAAATATTTTTTACCTCTGTTTTTGGGTGACATCCACAGATACAGACATTTGGAGTGGGCTTTGTTTGTTTGTTTGCTTTAAAAAACTCACTTCAGGAATATTTGTGCAAGCGTACATTTGCAAAGGTGTTTGTCAAAGGTATTAGTATAGCAATCTAGAAATCACTGGTGTGACTTCCCTCCAAATAGCATACATTTAAAAAAAAAAAAAGATGAAGAGACAGCATTATTCCTGTCCAGTTATACAGTGATTTGCAAATAAAAAAGAATTTAAAAACAATAAAAATTACCAATTTGTCAGCTCAAGTGAGGCTGCATTACAACTTTGACAAAATTCAATCACAATTAGAATACATCCAGCTTTTCAAAAGCAAGAGTGGCCCCTGTATTTAGACTAAACACTTTGTATTCGCTTTTGGGGTCTGCGTAGCTTCCATAATCCTTGCTTAAATCTAACAGAAGCTAGTTAAATGAGCCAATGACTCCACATGTTCCAGGCAGAAATTGTAGTCAGTGGTTCAAATATGCCTTAATTTATTACACTTAAAAAGTACAACAAAACCGCATAAACATTCTTGTACCTCCTGTACCACATTTGGCCAGTTTGTGGATACTGATGACGGAGCTTTGTTTCAGCCAGAGCTTTCAGGTGAATCACTGTCCACTCTTTAAAGTGAATATGCCAAAAACAGAAAAAGCAAATACCAAAAACAATAACAAAAAAGAACACAAGCATATTTCTAATTACCAAATTCTAACCCAAAACTCAAAGCAGATGTGTGGGGGAAAAAAAAATAAATAAATAAATTTAGGTCCTATCATATTTCAGGGCAGTTTCTTTCCTCAGATTTCACACTTCAGCCCGACAGCTTGCAAAGACTGAGTTGGGCAATCCCATGTTTTCCTCCCTGAAAACATGAGATTTTTTCATGTTTTAGGAGCTTCTATCTTTCTACCATCACCCTACTACAAACAGCTCCTCTGCTTCTTTCAGCCATCTTCCAGACTACATTTTTCTTCAAGCTCCCCCACTCCTCTTTCTCTTCTTGTCCCCACCTCTACCCTAAAAGCTTCTCCAGGCTTCATGGCTCAGTTGCTCTCAAAGCAAAGCAGCCAAGACAATATAATATGACTGCTTTCAGTCTGCTGCCAAGACTTTAAAGGCAAAAACAACTCAATGCCTGGTAAACAAGCAATAAATACAAATAAACAAACCAATCAGTTACGGTACGAATCTCACCAGCCAAAAGCATACACATATATATACACTTAATTAAAGTTAATTAAGTAGAGCTAAAACAACCTACTATATATCCAATATAACTCACAACAGAGAGCCTGCTATCAGTGGTTATGTTGGTTTTAAATTACATAATCATCATGTTGTCTCTAACTAGACATACAATTGTTATCTGGAATGATATTTTGGGAAGGTGTTTCAGTCATGATGGCCATAATCAAGTGCCCATCAGTAGCTGGTTCCTCATCATGCTATTCCGCTCGAGTTGGAACTCCTGTGCTCAGAGCCTGAAGAAATTAGCCAGATGTTATCAAAAATTAATGATGTCCAGAAATATACTGAGAACACTGAATACCAAACAGACTCATAAAGTGAATAAACAAAGCAACAACTATTCGTAAAATTTCTTATGAAAAATGTTCAACTGCTAACTATTGAAAAAAACAAACATTTTAAAAATCACAAATAGCTGGTGGGGAAAGACTTCTCAAAAAAGAAATCATAGAAAGCAATGGCTCATCTACAGTCCAAACATGAAGGAATCCTGGTGTCTTTCAAAAATTCTACCACCACCACAACCCTTACATAAAGAATGTATTTAAAAACAACAAGACAACACGCACACAAATCCACAATATACAGTGGTAACCTAAGAGCAAAACCACGAAAATTTAAAAGACTTCAGGTGTTTCTTATGCATTCTGGCTTGTAAATCAGAAAGTATTAATACACAGTGCTGCTCCCATAACAAGAGCACTTCTATACCTGCTTCAAACTCCTCCCTAGATCAGAGAAAATCCCATTTGTTACCTGCACAACCTAACTTCAGAAGACGCACTGTTATCTATTTCTGAAAAATAAAAAGCTCGTAATCTCTTTGGAGACAGATTCCATAATACCGAGAAACAGCTTTCTCATTCCTTTCAAGGCACAATGGTACAGCTGCTTGTATTCCTGCATAATGAAGACATCCAAGTGCTCATTTAATTTAAGGAGGAGATTCTGAAAGAACTCACTGTTGGTTGGCATGACAGTGACAATGGTGGCAAAGACTTAGTGTAATCATTGCCTTTCAAATTATTAGATCTATAGACAGCCTTAGCGAGGTTGTCACATAATTCAAACCTTCCATTTTCATTGTAAATTCAGGGTTTTCAGAAGTACATACTCCAGATTTATAAGCTTACATCACTTTAGATCTTCAGAAAGTGTTATCCTGCCAGTACAGAAGTTAGATATAAACCTTCGAAGAGAACACGATTCTGCAAATCCTAAGCATATTGCACTCTTCATACCTTCTCTGGGAGTTCCACATACAAGACCCACCACAGGACGGAGCATGCTGTGGATTAGGAAATAGGGCTGTGGATTTCCCAGAGGAATTCAGGAGGATTAGGCAGTGGGGCTTGGACTAGGGAATTAAATAAAAATCAAGCACTGTGGAAGAACTGATGAGACAAAATTATAGAAAAAGAAAAACCAAAGGTCTTGGTTTGGGTAGGTAAATCCACTCTTGGAGAAGTAAAAAGGGAAGCAGCTGTGCAGCGTGACAGATTTTTAAAACTGGATAAGCAGCAACAATTACTTAAAGCCAGACAGAATGCCTGGAATAGCCGCAACACAGACAAGCTTCACAAATTAAAAAAGTATATATTTTTTTAAAGAATTTAAATTTCCAGAAGTCTGAGGTTTAACTGTCATGTGGTTGCAGAAAGAAACTGATTTAGGCTAACACACATTGAGACCATGTGCCACACAGCCAGAGAGCACAGGCTGGCACGTTCCAGCTTTCTGCAGGAGTTGGATGCAACCAAACAACGAGAACAAAACTCAGAACAATACGGCATAAAATGGGATAAAGCAACACAAAAGACTAGGTGCTATCTGCCTGCCACATGCCCAAGAGGGAATTGAGAGCAAACTCTGCAGAGACAACAGCTTACATTGACAAAGGAAATTGCATTGTTTAAAAGGGTAGCATTTTCAAAAACACTTAAATGATTGTTTCTTGCTATACCCAAAGGAATTGCTGTTGTTATTCAAACAACAAATCATACCCACTATAAGAGCCTGAAAGAGCATTTGGTGTATCGATGATCTTTTTATGCTTATAGCATCCCAAATAGGCACCAGCCTTCAGCATCGCACATTTGGTGTAAGTCTCATTCTACAAATATATCACTCCAAACAAAGTTTAAAATTGAAAATCATTTTTAAATTGTTGGACTTTCATTCATTGATGTTCTTTTATGTTTGCTTAAGCCATTCATTTTTAGATTGTGTTTCCTTCGAATCACCTTATCAGCTGCACCAACCACAGTGACTGTAATCTCTATTCACATAACGTAAAGATGCATCTTCTTGGGGATTTAAAAATCACAGATACAATAGAGGAAGCACAGGAAATACTTCATCACGTTGTTTTTAGCAGCACTTAGGCACAGGACTGTATGCTTGACTGCAAATGACTTTTTACCTAGCAAACAGAAGTTGACTGTTCACAAAACACGCTGATTTTCCATGAAGAAGAGATACATGGATAAATAGCACAGTTTAGCAATACTTTAAACTACGACTGAAGCCATCTCTAAATGATGGGAAGGATAAGCTTGCTATCCTACCAGAATTTACCATTATGTATCCTGTTGAAAAACTAGGTAAACTGCTTTTTCTGTAAGTCATCAAAAGATCACAAAGGTCAGTAAAAGTTCAATGAATGCTAATAATGAAGGCACGCCAGACACACTATACTACAGGCCATAAACCAGTTTCTTAATTTAGGAAGAAGTTACTTGACATGCTGGTTTAGAAAAAGAAAGGAACAAGCATGATGGCTACGCCAGCCAAGCCATTTGCTGAAAACCTTTGAAGCACTGTATTCCAGAAGATAACAGTGAACGAGCACCACAGGGTCACAAAAGCACATCAACTTCCATTTATAAAGGCAGAAAATGACAACCCATCATACTGCACAGGCACGCAGGGCTGTTCAGGTACTAGAGTAAACCTATAGATCTTCAACCCTACCTTATTCCATTCTACTCATCTTCCCAACCCAATTATATCGTCACTGCCCGTGAAGTGGCTCACCACAGGCCAGCTTCTGCCAGCAGCCACAAGAAAACCATGGGAAAGATGCTATTGCAGAATTTCTATAGGTTCTCTGTTCACTTTTGTGTGTGTGTGCGCGCGCGTTTGCGTGTGTGTGTTCCACAAATAAAACTTTCTAGATGATCATGGATCTTCCCCAGATAAAAAAAACACGTGGAAGTAGCAGAACTTGACAAGAGTCTTCATCTTTGTGGTAGCTACCAGTTACATCTACAAACATTCCTCTATTTGCTTACCTCATTCATTTTCCAGAAGACAGGGTTTTTTAATTATCATTAAAGCAGGTGCATATTTCCACATAAATAAGCACAAAACAGATGATTCCTGCTATCATTAAATTGAGATCATATTTCAGTTTAGATTTGTGTGTGTTTTTGTTTGTTTGTTTTAAGCATGATGGGCATTTTTTCACCCACACTTTCCCATTAGAAACAGAAGCATTGTAATGGGGAGCACAGATATCATTTCACAAGTAGCCTTGTTTTTCTTAGTCTTCCTTAGGTATTCATTCATTATTCTTTACAGCCAATTGAAAGTTTTAAATGCACCCAACTTCCTTCTGTACTCCCCATTAACAAACACCTTAAGGAGGACTTGGATCAAGTTGCCCACCATTTATCTCATTTTTTGCACACTCACATAGATCTTACAGTTTCCTACATGCCATCTGTTGTATTAGGATCCCTCCTGTCCTTTTCATAGCCTGTCAAGGATTTTCCCATGTGCTAACAGCAAAGTGTTTTATATAAGGTATCCAGCAACTAGCCTGACAATGCAGAGAGTTAAGGCTCAAGAAGAGATGAGGACTCGGAGACAGACTTTTCCTTTATCTACCTTGCATACAATTGGACTTCCATTTTTTGCCCTAAACCCATGACAGCTGAGCTGATCCATAGTCTTCTCTCAAGGAGCTGATATGCAACTGAAATTTGTAGCAGCAAAGTCAGTGGATACTTTGCGGTGTCTTTAGAAGAAAATCAATAAGAATTGCACAAACAGCACTGAGAAGTAGGGCTCAAATCACTGCCACCTGTAACATAGTTCAGTAGGTAGCCTCAGCTGAAGTACTACCTGCCTGAAGTTTGTTCAGCCCATATAATACATATACCCTTACCAAAAAAAACTCCTGCCTAGAAAGGGATCAGACATGGAACTTAATGGGCAGCAGCAGTTTCTGTAACACTAAAAGCACTATGTGGCTGGAAGTGCCAATGACATTACCAACTCTTACTTTTCCACATTTCAAAACAAATGCACATCTTCTCATTATGGTAGGCTTTTTATGGTATACTAACATTTACAGAACTGTTAGAGTATAACCACAAGTAAATACGCCTTTAGTGTGGTAACAACAGGATCATGAAAGTTAAACTGGTGACTGATAGTCTTACAACCAGTCACTGCCAAAGTCCCCTGCCCAGCACTGCTCTACGTTTGGTTCTGCTCCAAACAGTTTAAAATGCCTTGGGGAAATCCAGCCATCTAATTTATCAGAATGGCAGGAATTATCTGAGTCACTATTTGCTTTATTAGTAGCAATTCTCAAATACATTAGCTCTTTTTTATTCCATTAAACATTTTATTACAACTGTAAATAGTGAAATACAAATAGCAACAAAAAATAAAATAGGGTGACTACTATTTATAAGCAGCAACAACTATATAAATTGTAAAACAAGCTGCTGATTATGTTGACATCATGTAGTCAGAAATAGAACTAGCAAAGCTTTTTGAAATTCTTGGTTTTAATAAGAAAAATAAGATGCACGACTGTATTCACCTATGAACACCACATGTAGAGAACTTGAAGAACAGGTAAATTTGTGTCTGTCTTCAAAGCATGAGCCAATGAAGCACTGTTAAAAATACCACAGATATTTCTCTGTCTAGGACAAGATATTGCCTATACAGCCAAGTTATGCAATGCACTGATCAAAACAAAATAACCTAAATCCCTTTAAAAATATCCATATCCTATGTATTTATAAAAGTGAAAGAATTCCGAGGAGCGAGCAAACAAACAAAAATCAGACGAAGTTTTGATAGATAAACATCCAAAAAACTGGAATAGGTTTGTAAACTAATAAAAATTAATGTCAGATTAAATTAATTTGCTTCAGTTGTAGGGTATAATGAATGATACTAGGGTATCATTCATTACTTCTCTTTCTCCTCCTGAACCTGAGGTTCTAACTCCTTGCACAGATTTTGTCACTTTTGCCTGAGTGGCCCCGTTGTCCACCAAGGTACAGTATGGTAGCCATATAGTCACAGTAAACCCACTCTGTAGGTTACTTTCAGAGAACAGCAGGCTAACTTGCTTCCTTTATAGCACCTAAATCTGGTGAATCTGTGTGTGCCTGAGTTCTCAGTAAATGGCTCAACTGCATCCCCAACAGCTAAGGTAACACCTAGGCATGCATTTACTTCATTATTCAAAGTGAATAATGGTTTCCATCCTGGAAACCTGGGCATACAGTGTCAAAAGCAAACAGCAGCACAGGTCCCTGATTTGGCTGAGTAGAAGATAGATTCTAGCATACACCTGCCGGCTAGTCTAGATATATCCCCAAGTATTCTCCTATTCTACTTCTCAAGATCAGAAGAGGATAGATTTCAAACAACTTGATTATCTGGTCAGATTACACATTGGTGACACTCCTCTAATGACTGTAGACTGGAGAATTGCTATTATTTTTTCTCTCTAACAGCTGTTATTTAGTTATGCAAAATGTAGTGACGCAAAGGTTTAAAAAAAAAAAAAGCATCTGAGTCTCATATTTTAAGAAACCTCCTTTCAGAATCTGAAATGACAGAATACAGAGTTTAGGAGCATGTATTGACCTTCCATGACATTAACAGAGTACCTGATTCATCACCACCACCACCCAGAAACTATGTAAAAGACCTGGGGATCAGTCTTTAAATAATGTTACAAAGGTAAGCAGGGAAAGAAGTGGGTAGTCCTCCATAAGCATGTCCCTCAGGAAAAGGCTCCATCAGGAGAGACAAATCTAGGGAATCTATTGCTAACGCTGGTATTTCTGTATTGGGAATAATCAAGAATATGACTTGCCATCTTGAATGGGAACAAAGCCGAGTTTGTCATTGGCATGAGCTGGTGTGTTGTTTCTGTCTTTGGATAGTCTGGGAAAAGATTATCACTGGAATATTTTAGCATGGCTTATTCTGGAATGGGAGGCCTAAGCTAGACATACATTCTGCCACAGACACTAGTTCCTTTTGGCATCTTTCACAATCAGTGAAGCGATTGCATTTGTGAGGAGATATTCACTAAGGATAATTTTCTTAGTGTCTTAAGCACCCATGCTATCCTTCAGAAGTATTATTGTCAATGCCCTGCTAACAAGACTCAGCCACTGAAAACTGCAAAGTATTTGGTTGTGTAGTAGACAAGGAGCTTAGGTTGCAAGTTTCTGGAGCTGCTGTTTCAAAAGGATGGTCAGCTTTGATGAAAAGGATGACAGTAGCAAAAAAGCAATTTGGATTTTCCTTAACGCTGGTAGCATTAGGAAAGGCATAGCAATGAAAACCATTTTTCCCACATCTTCAGAGAATTTAGCATCTGAAATAACAACAGCCTAAGCTTTACATCTTTTGTTCAGAAATTTGAAAAGCAATTTCTAAGAACACTTAAATGAATTTAATTAAATTTATATATGCATATATAAATCAATTTTAAATGCAATTTTGAAACTTCAAGTTTTGTTTTCTTATGCAACAACACAAAGCCAAACACTATAAATTAAGCCTGTTAGACTACATGCCTCAGATGTTTTAATTTTAGCTTGGACAGTTTAGACTTTCCAAGTGACTGATGCTGAATTCATCAGAAACAACGCATTAGCTTAATGCAATGTCAAAAGTTTTTTCTGGTATGACAGAGGAGTAGCTTCTAAGGCTAATGTACTGGGTTTATTGTGGCAAGGTTCTGGTAGCATGGAGGCTGCAGCAGTGGCCTATTTGAGAAGAGGCCAGGGGCTGCCCCATGTCAGACACGGCTAGTTCCAGCTGGCTCCAAAACCAAGTCAGCTGTGCCCTGCAGCATCTATCAGCAAAGCAGGCAGCACCTCTGGGAAAACATTTAAGAAAGCATAAAAACCCATGTGCAACAACAGAGAGAGTGAGAAAAATATGATAGAAAAAGCCCTGCAGACATTGAGGTGGGGGGGGAGACACCACAGGTGGTGGAACAGAGACTCCCCTGCACCCATGGAGAGGACCATAATGTCAGAGCAGATATCCATCCACACCTGCAGCAGGTGGATGATCCTTGAAGGAAGCTGCAGCCTATGCTGGAGCAGGCTCCTGGCAGGAACTGTGGCCGGTGGAGAAAAGCCCATGCTGGAGGAGGTCATCCGGCAGGAACTGCAGCCCATAGGGGAACCATGCTGGATCAGTCCATTCCTGAAGGACTTTACATCACAGAGAGACCTACACTAGTGCAATTCTTGAAGAACTGCAGCCCTTGGGAAGGTTCCATGTCAGAGGAGTTTGTGAAGGACTGCACCCTGTGGAAGAGACCACACGCTGGAGCAGGGGAAAAGCATGAGGAGGAAGGAGCAGCTGAGAAAGTGCTGTGAACTGGCCACAACTCCTGTTCTGCATTCCCCTGTGCCACTAGGTGGGGGCAGGACAAAGAAGAGGTGTAAGAGTCAGGAACAAAGGAGTGAAGTTGACCCCAGGAAAGAAGGAGGCATGGGAAGGTAGTTTTAATCTTGTCCTTGTTTCTCACTATTTTTAGTTGGCAATAAATTAGTTTTCCCTGAGTCTGTTTTGCCCATGGTAATATTCGGTAAGTGAACTCCCTGTCTTTATTTTGACCCACAAATTTTTTAATCTTATTTTCTCCCCCTGTCCTATTAAAGGAAGTAGGAGAGCATCTTGGCAGGCATCTAGCAGCCATCCTAGGTTAACTCACCACAACCACAAAGAGAAACATGAACTATTAGGTATCATATTTTCAGTCTTTTCAATATGAAATTACTTTGGTGACTAAAGTTATTCTTTCCTCTCCAAATCTCCAGATGCCACTACAAATTCCCCATGCTATTTTAAAAACAAACTGTTCTACATTCTATACCCTAAAACTCTACTTAGTATTTTCCCCACACTGTTTCAAGTATTTTTGGTCCCCTTTTTTCCCCACTTTTCTGAACATTACTTTTTCTCTCATTATGTTTGTCTACAAAACATTAGAAGAGACACCTTCAAGGGAAAGAGCATTTTAACAGAACCTCTCCAAGTCATTCTGTCAGCAGGGAAGCCAACTGCATGCTACTACTTCAGCAGGGACCTCAAAGCATGCTAGTACCACTGCTGCAGGCAGGCATTTATGAATGTCAGACTTATGTTGAGAAAGAGCCAAAATCACTCTACTTAATGGAGTTCCCCTGATTTTAACAATGAAATCTAGATACAGACATCCCTTTCCAGACCCAGATAGGTATTTGGAATTATTATCTGCAGCCATGCCATGAAAAAGCTCTCAATGCTGGAAACCAACTCCTTTGAACCCTCTGAACAGTACCCATTTATGCACCTTCATGGATGGTATACTCTATTCTTCTTGCAATTTGATGGTACTCCATTATTTGTTCCTGCTTAATGCCGAAGACTCTTAATTCATTTAACTCAAGCAAAAAAAAAGGCAATGCATTTGCATTCACAGCAAGACAGAGGCTGTTTTGGGAGTATGTGGAACAGTTATTGAATTCTGATTCAGATCCCTTGATTATTCTCCCTTAGGTTAAAGTGATTTGGCTTGGCTTTGAGTCATACTCATGTTAACTTGCTTCACTATGTTAACCATGTTCACCTTCTCCATTTACATGTTACAGGTTATTGCTGTGCATGCGATATTTTCCACCATCCCTAGGATGTATTTAATTTTTGATTTGGTCATGAAGCTCTGGGAGTACCACAGACATGACTGAAAAGCATCATCTTGAATTGTTTCAGGCCTAATATTTCCACATTGGATACCTGCCTCTGTTGCCATAGAGCGTTGCCCTCCCTCTGCCTCATTACCTCTTCGCTCTGGGTAGCAATGCCACCAAAGGCACAGTGGTGAGCTGATCAGCTGCATAACATCAACTGGCCAAGTCAGCTCTCATAGTAGCAAGAGTACTTAGAATCTGAAAATTCCAGCATTGCCTTTGCCATTGATTAGAATTTAAGTAAAAAGAAGAGAACTATCAATAATGTTGCCTCTTTATGACATTATTACAGGTAACAGATCGATGATCTCATGGAAATACAACTCTTATAACAGGTCTCCCAACAATGTATCATCCTGAATCCAATTTATAAAAGCCAGGTTTTAAAATCTTTTTTTTTTAAAGCACATTTGAGTAAACAAGTAAAATTAAAAGTTAGAAAAAGATTGAATATCTACATAGTTGAGAAGAAATACCTGTGTAATAAAAAAAGAGTATATGCTTGAAGCATCTGTTGTAGCTTACAAAATCTGTTCAGTTTTTCTTTTAATTCATTACTATTTAGAATTAAGTTCTCTTTAAAAACTGAGGGTACTTAGTACCTCTTTTGCTGAGGTACTAGGAAAGTAGCTATACAGTATTTGTCATTATTGAAGGATGCACAGATATGATGGAGAACAGCTGTAAATTGAATCAGACATAGGCAACTCCCACCAGCTAAAGGCTTGTTAGCCGCTCTTCCTCTCCATTGTATTCTTCCCCTTACCCAAGTCACATCTGATTAAAAAGGCAACACCAGGCAGAGAGGAAAAAAACACACTCTGCAAGGGAGATGGTTCTTCATACAACAATTTCACTCCAATCACTTCCAGCAGTAGACAAACAACTTCACAAGAAGGTATTAGGGACCAGCTGAAGCAGATACTGCAGGAACATCAGCTGAATGGTTGCAACATCATCCTGGTCACACCTGCAACAAAGTTCCTCAGACCTCTAATTAGTTCCTCTGTTAAGCTGAGGAATTACAACCCTTTGCACCATTAGCTACACCACACATACACAGAGGCACCAGTTCAGCACAAACACCTCATGGGCAGTCCCACTTAATCTCAAAGATAACATTCAAGTTCACAAGAGAAAACAGGTGAATTGTGTTCAGATCCTGCATGGTACAAATTGCGTTACTGCCACTTGCAAAAAGATGACCCACATAAACATTTAAGCAGTAAGGAAACACTATATTAAGATTATTTGATGAACAATCAATTAACAAGAAGCCAGCAATACATTCCGGCTTTTGGCTTCCTCTGTGGTCAGTCAATAATTAACCATAGAACTATTAAGAAACTGTATCGTATTTGTGCATTCCAACTTCTTTTCTTCTTGGCTTTTAGCATCTGAGCATTATGGCAACAGCTGAATTTTGAACCTCTTTACCACACTCTTCAAATTCAGATTTGTTAAAAAAGCAGAAAAAGCATAACACAACAACTTTCTTAAGCTTAGAAATCTACAACAAACTATTTTTTGATGTTTTTATATACATATATATACACACACACACAGGCACTGTCATGAAAACTGACTTCAGAAAATATTTTTCAGTCCCTCTACTTATGAGCTATATATGAATTAATAAGAAATGTCACACATGAATAAGTCATGCTAATCACTTTAACAAAAGTCAATATTATATCTACTGTGGTCTACTAAAATTTACTGGAAATAGCATACAAAATATACCAGCACAATTTCATCCCTATTACAACCACACTGACGTCAATTTAAGATTTCTATGAAGAAGAAAAAAAAAAAACACCTTCTAGAAGGCCTAAAGAGCACATATATAAGACTTCAAAGTCAGTTCATGCATACATCTTGACTCACTGTATACACTTCTGCCTATATCTGCCATTATGTCATTGTAAATATCATGCTATATAGTTTCAGAAAAATGAGTGCCTGTATGAATGCTCACTCCTTGAGTATTGATTTTCTTAGTACGTATCAAGCAATGTAATTAACTTGAGGGGGGGGGAGGAGGAGGAGGAGAGTGGGGGCCTGCAATTAAAAGTTTTTCATGTCTGCCACTTGTCTCATGAAGTTTGTACATCATCCAATATTGGCCATAAGCTCACATATGTTAATGACTACACCATTGAGAACAATGCATCTCTAAATAATAGGTTTGTCTGCTGGACTAGAAGAGTGAGGTGTAAAAAACTTCTTCGGCAGGAAAACACAAAAAAGCCCTTAAAGATTTGTCTGAAAATGGAAAACAACCTTGCAACAAAATTGTATAAGCAAAATGCAATCTAGAAATTAATACATATTTTTTTTACATTCATTAAGGGAACGTATTTAACAGCCTGTTACAACACTTGTGAGTAATGCAGTTACCTTAAATCACAGAAGTATTTTCACATAGATACAATTGGAACATCTAATGTACTGCAGGGTATTCACAATAAATGCCAATGAAATAAATACTTCATTGCAAGCAAGAAATATCAATGTTCCATTTTTTTTCTTTGCATTGTTCAAGTAGGCTCTGGGAATAAAAATAACTGGATCAAATGAGAGGGAAATTCCCAGAAAAACATGCATTCATACCAAAGTGATCATAGAAAAAGCATTTCACACCAATGCTGCAGGGTTATTCAAGATTACTACTGTGACAACAAAATACTGACTTTATCCAAAAATGGGGGGGGGGGGGGGGGGAAGGGCAGGGGGAAATCCCAACATCCAAAATAAAGGTTTTGCACTTTGTCATCCTCAAGCAAGTTAATATCTATTTTCTTTGTCCATGGTAAATATGATGGTATGATTTCAAATGCAGATATTTGAACGTGCTAATATTCAGCTACCTGAGCAGCATTTAGCTATCAGATTTGACAGATTATTCACCACCACCCCCAATTAATAATCATTCATTTGCTGACACATATCAACATGTAGCAAAATCCTGTTACAAAAGCCAGAAGTCAGATTTCTGGGTCTCCTGTGTTTTAGCCATCAGCCATACTGAGATAAGGCACTGACCTTTCTTCTTGATTCACAATGGGAGAATACTCTGCTTACAAGCTTACTACTGTGAAGCTTTGTTGTTAGCGTGAAGAATCACAAAAATGTGCGTGGGAAGGCAGACAGGATTCAATACCTTTCTCAAAATTCAAAACGTGGCATTTCCAACAGTTCATCACTTCTTGTCATTTCCCCAGAAGTGTAAACAACTCAAGTTTAAGATTTCACTAACATGGAAAAGATATTCTGCAGAAAGGGAGGGTGATGCCCTATCAACCAGTTGATAGGTTTTTTTGTTTTATTTTTTTTTCAGGTTTCATTTTTAAAGGATTATACTATGCCATCTAGATTTTTCATACAATAAAGGCAATTTATCCTTGTTTCAAGATCATTTCTACCTAAAGAGACTTCAGGTGGCAGCATCACAGGAAATATTTTTCTGTGCAACTTGAAGTCAATGTGACTGTGATTGAAAATTATTCACTAATATAAAGGATGGCAGACTGTTGCATTATGCAAACCCATCCACATTCTTTTGCATCCCTGTAGATGTGCAGCTACTTCCCTGTTTTGATTGCACTGTAACAATGGAATCCACCTCACAAGCTACTCAGAAAACTCTTAGACAATATGCAGGTCATCTCAACCCATTTCCTTGTTGTTAAAAATAACATGAAAAATGCTTTCAAACATCATATGAGACAGGAATACTTAGAAGCACCTTAAATTCTCATAAAATATTCACTACAACCACCCACAATATCAGTTCAACTGTGGTCCCAAACACAGCTAAGTCATGTATTGTTGCTGCAGAAATAGATGCCTTGAAGGAAATCTCCTATATCCCTTATAGACTGAATATTTTCAGAGTCCCATACGGCAGAAAAAAAATACAAGAACACAGCTAAAATTTTGAAAAATCTATTTTCTTCAGGCAATTTTAGAACTACATTATAATCACTGTGAGATAAGTGCTCTAACCTCCATCTGCACCATCCCAATATTTCTCCTCCTACATCAGTGCTGAATTTGCGGGAACATAAGTATGAATAAGCCAAGAACATTCAAAAATATTTCCAGTTAGGAAAAAACTTCCATGTGGTTTGGGAACAATACTGACATCCTATTTGCCCTGGATTTGACCAGTCTGGGACCTCTAAGTAGCACCTTTCTCTACCATTTGGGCAGCATCATGCCCAATCACTGGAGCAACACTTTTCTTCTGGAGTCCAAGCTGGTAGCAGTCTAACAGAGGCGCTACACAGAGGTGTATAAAGACAAAAAATAATAAAAGGAGGGAAATAGAAGCTGGCTTACGTGCTCCAGTTTGTCTTTCCTCCTCAGCCAGACGCTGGCACTGTAGTCCTGCTGCTTGACGGTGCTGTAGAAGTTCGCACCTACTCTCGTGAGGCTCGGCGACGGCTCCCTGGGTCTGCTCTTCAGCCTCATCTGCTCGAAGCCCTCATGGGGGGATGAGGAAAGCCAGTCATGCCTGACTTCCATCTTGACATGACAAGGCAAAGTCCAAGCAGAAAAATCAGAAGAAACCAAGAAATTAAGAGCCACTAGATGAAGAGGGTCCAAAAAAAAAAAAAAAAAGAGAATGGAGGAAGACGAGAAGCAAATAAAAGCAACCCCCCAAAACCCAGGAAACGGGAAGAGAAGAGGAGAAGCAACGAGGGGGAGTGGCGGGAGGGCTGCAGGTACGACAGGGGAGCGGCCGGGGGCGGAGGGGGGCGCCCCAAGACGCCGCCGCCACCCGCCAGCTGCAGCCCGGTGCCGGCGCCGCGGAAGGCGGCTGCGTGCGGGACGGCGGCGAGGCCGGGGGACAGGAGAGGAGGGGAGAGGAGGGGAGAGCAGGGAAGGCGCGGCCCCGTGCAGGCGGAGGCCGGGCGCGGCCGCCGCCTCCAGCCCGCCTGCAGGTTGGCGCAGTGGCGGGGCCGCCGCCCGCCCGCCCGGGGCTGGAGCCGGCTCCTCCCCGTCCCCCCTCCTCCTCCTCGCTCCCGGAGCTGGTTGCCGGCGACGAGCACAAAGCCGGGCGGGGGGCGGCCGCCTTCCCCTCAGCCGAGCGGTTACCGCCGCCCCCTCGCCCCCGACCCGCGCTGCCCTCGCTCCTCCGGCCTCCTCCTGGAAGCCCCCGCGGCTCCCGCTGCCCCTGGGCGCGCCCCTCGCCGCCGCCCGGGCCCCGCAGCACCGCCCCGACCCTTTCCCCGGGGACAGCGGCAGCACGGCTCGGCTCGGCTCGGCTCCAGGGGAAAGCCTCGCCCCGGCACAGCCCCCTGCCCGGCTCCCAGCCTGCCCGCACCCCGGTGCCGGTCTCGGGCAGGTCGTGCAGCCCGGTGCCAGCTCTGTCAGTACAAGTTGGCATGCGTTGCTATTTAGCTGAAACTTGTTTCACCGGAGGAAAAAAAAAAAAAAGAAAAAAAAGAAAAAAGGACTTTCTCACACTGTGAAAAAGCCACCTTGGTAATTGCCCACACGCTCTGCAGAGCTATATTAGGCACAGACAAGAAAACTCTCTCACAAAGCACCAAGAACTAATTATTGGAGCTCAGAATGGCTCTTCAGTTCTGGCAAATGTTTGCCAGTGGGCAAGCTGTAGTTTGCCACAGAAGTGAATTGCTGTAGTTATACAGATACACCGATATCGAATTGAAAGACTACACGTGCATCCGGTTAACTGAAAATATCCTTTGAGTGGTAAAACTGTTCATTCAGACTGTTTGGTGAGAGCACTGCAGAAGAGCTCTCTGCTAACCACTTCATCTGGAGTGAAGCCTGTCAGCTCAGAAGGTACATTTAAAACATCCTCATGGTTGGGCTCAAGGTGTGTTACTGCAAAATGCCATTCAGAAAGCAGCCGGATACTTAAGTACATGAATACTACAAAAACCAAACGTAACAAAGTAACAAGCAGAATCATCAATGTTATTTGCTGTACTGGGTTTACATGGCAAGGTTTTGGTAGCAGGGGGGCTGCAGCAGTGGCCTCTGAACAGAGCCCAGCAGCTGCCCCATGTTAGACCAGAGCCAGCTCCAACTGGCACCAAAAGGGACCTGCCACTGGACAGAGCTGAGCCAGTGAGTGATTCTGGTTGGGCCTCTGCGAGAGATGATTTAAGAAACGAGGAAAAAAAAACCCGCTGTGCAACAGCAGCTGGAAGACAGGAGCAAGAAAATGTGATTGTACAACCCTGCAGACCCCAAGATCAGTGCAGAAGGAAGCCAGGAGATGCTCCAGGCACAGAGAGGCCCCTGGTGGAGCAGGCTGTCCCCCTGCAGCGCATGGAGGAGCCCCTGGTGGAACAGGTGGATGTGGCCTGGAGGAGGCTGCAGCCCATGGAGAAGAGCCCACACAGGAGCAGGGGGCTTGGGGGGAGCTGCCGGCCGTGGAGAGGAGCCGTGCTGAAGCAATTCTTGAAGAGCTGCTGCCTGTGGGCAGCCCCCACAGGATCAGTTCGGGAAGGATGGCATCCCATGGGAGGGACCCCATGTGGAGCAGGGGTAAAGAGTGACTGTGAAGGAGCAGTGGAGATGAAGCATCAGGCACTGACCACAGCCCCCATTCCCCTGCTCTGCTCAGGGGGGAAGTTGAGGAGGGTGGATGGGGAGAAGGTGTTTTTAGTTGGCTCTTGGTTTCTCACTGTTCTAGTTTGCTAGTAATAGGCAATAAATTACATTAATCTTCCTCTGTTTGTCTGTTTTGCCCATGATGGTAATTGTTGAGTAATCTCCCTGTTCCTATCTCAACCCTTGAGCCCTTTCCATTGCATTTTCTCCCCTTTTCCTTTGAGGAAGGGGAGTGAGAGCGCAGTTGTAGTAGAGTTCAGCTGCTCAGCTAGGTAAAACCACCACATATACAAATAATTTTTACTCACTAGTAAAAAGGACTGGCAGCCCTCCCCCCAATAAATTTCTCTAATTTCCTGTCCCCCTAAGGCCATCAATGCACTCTCATGACACATGGAACAAAAATTAAGTCTACATGAGCCGACTGAGCGCAAGACACAATGAAGATGCTAAAATTCAACATACAGCATATCAGAGCTGCAGTACTATCTCAGTTTAAGAGTATCTTGATTAAAAGCCCACTGAACCATGCTTTATCTGCTGATGCCCATTTATGAATTTTATATGGACACAGATGCAACTACTATCAAAGGACAGAAATGCATGAAAGCATTCAATAAAACACAAGCAAACAAAAAAATCCAAACACCCTCTTAGGTTCTTCAAATATACCATCAGCTTGATGTTCTTCTTATAAAAGTGTACATATGCTGTAAATAAGAACAGCCTGCTTTATACTGTTATTTGCATAAGAAGTTTCACATTATTTCTATAGCAGTATCGAAAGCACTCCAACATTTTCTTTATTCCTCTGGCTTTCTTGTTTACAGTGCTTGCAAATACTTCCAAAAAATTTATTAACACTCTGCAGTTGCCACCTGCTTTCCTACCCATCCCTTAATACATTGCACTGTGACAGACCAGAATCAATATGCCACCATACGTCAGTACAATACATTGTCACACTCTTCCATATATATATATATATGTGTGTGTGTGTGTGTGTGTTTTAAACAGACTTTGCCTTTTTTTTTTTTGGTAGGGTTAATTTATCTTATCTTCCCTAGCTACACTACTAGCAGCATTCTCAGCTGCCATATGAACTTCCTTCTACCTCTCCAGAACAGCCACAAAATGGCATGCTGAGGTTGCTTTTAACCCCTAGGCTACAAAGAGGTTTGCTCACCTTTCTAGGCATCTTCTTGGTTGGCACCAAGCTCTCACCCAGGTCTTTCTACTAATGCTGCTAACATTAATATTACCCCAGTCCTAGTCTGATGAGGAACAAGAGAGAAAAAGAAACCTAGAACGAGTCTATTAAAGTTGTATGAGCAAAGCATGCTTACAAAGCCTTTGTTTCCTAGCTCTAAGCAGTAATGAAGCTTTTGAGTGGGAAAACTCAGTCAAATGACTAATTTCTTTTTTTACTTTCATAAACGTTTCACTCAGGTGGACTAACAAGCTACGAATACAATGACAGCCCCTAGAGAATACATAGCCATTAATCTAATTTGAAAAGAGTTACAGAACTCTCTTCCCCAGATTTTCTCTTCCATTTTGGATCCATGCAATAAACAAGTTTGTTCAGACCACAAGCATAACATGCAGTTTAATTCAGAGATAATTCAACTCATTAAAATTCAATCAGTTTTGTAGTAGATCAGCAATTCCAATTGGCTATATGAGCTGGATTAAGCTGCTGTCTTCCTTTCATGGAGTTTTCAGAATTACCCAAACACCTGCTCCTGTCAAGGCCCTTTGCTTCCATAGCCAGATGACTACAGCAGCAAGGATGACTGAAATTACAAACATTGTACTTACATCATTAGCAATAGATGCAAGTCAAGCATAGCATAACATGAGTATACCCTGTTGTGGTTCACACTGCAATTTTCTCTAATTTACTACCCATCCTAATATCAAGACTCAGAGAAACACCTAGGCAGTCTTCAGAACTCTCCAGTTTCTATACCAACAGAGTGAGAGCTGTAGGGGACAGAGTTCACTCAGGCCAGTAAGAAGAAAAGAATCAGAATATAAGTAGAAACCCTTCAGGTAGGACTACTATATATATATTTTCTTTAAAATGACCTCCTTTTCTTCCATAAATCTTGCCCAGACAAGTTTTAAAGAGTTGCTTTCTAAGCCACAGCTTTCTAAATATTTTTTTTATAAGAGACTTTAGCAATACAGTACACATCCAACAGCATTAAAATTTTCATCAGTAAATATCGTATACCTACATATAAAAAAAAATCATACCTGTGACACATTCAAGCTCTCCTTACAAAGTTCTAGACTCCCTACGTTTGCACTGCAGAGCTGGACACTGCTCAAGCCCTGGCCCACTTTTCATAATTTCCTACACCTGACAGACCAGCAGGCAGTGATTGCCTACAGGCTTCAGCTGGTGCCCAGTCAGAAGGCTGTGCCCGACACCAGCTACAGCAGCAGTACTGCTGGCAGCCAGGCAGAAAGGTAACGGCTGCCTTCCTCCACAGCTCAGCTGAACTTGCTTTCTCACCTAGGAGCCATCAACAAGACTCAGCTGGGGAGGTCTGTGTAACCTCTCAATACTACTAGCACATCCCAGCTTAAACTGTTAGTATTTAAAACAGTTTCAAAATAACCAAACCACCGGTTCCTGCCTGGCCTCTTGAATTCTAGTAGCTTACAGAGAAAAAATCCATTGTAGTAGTCTGCCTCCTCTGTGCTGACGGCTTTACCATGTGTGTGCCCCAGCCTATCTGCTCCTGCCTCCTGGAAGCAGTTGCCAATCACTGAAGCATGAGGTTGCTGTGGGAAAGAAGGACCGTGGAGTGGGGGGGGAAGCTTTTTCCGTGTAGTGTGATCTCCTTCAGTAGCATGCACAAGGTTGGGATAGTAAATCACACTAGATGAGAAGTAGAAAAACATTAAGAAAAAAGCTAGAGTGAGAGTTGTAAATAATTTCTGCATTGTTGCTTTCCCAAGTCCTGTTCAGCAGAACATGCAACCTTTGGACAGAATATCTATATCTTCAGCTTTTGGACAGCAGCTGAAGTTACAAGTATATAGTAGGATCAGGCTAAGATTACAGTGAAGGTTTGGAGCTGGAGATGCTTCAGAGTTCAGGTTATGAATATATCAGACACCTATCTCATATATAACATGGAAACATTGTCCCACACTGATCACATTCCCTGCTTGAGGCCTCCATGTCTTTCTGAATCCAGCTATTAACTGAACTATTCTGTGTCTCTTGCCTCAAATTTTAACCCCAGACTCTTTCCTTCCTGCATAATTGCTGATTTTCCCAAACCCCCACAGCTACCTGTTAGGAACATCTGGACACCACTCTTGAGATGTCTTCCCTCTGTCAGGTACAGTTGAAATCAGCCATGTGTTTCAGAACATAACAGTTTGGGACTGACAGACAAACAGTATAATTATATAAGCTTTGTTTCCTTTAGAAAGCAAATAAAAATATCTGAGAGATCAACTAGTCCACCTCCTATCTGAAATAAAAGATTATTCTGCAAATATAGTCACAAATTCCAGTTAAACTTGAACTACAGTTCAAGTGAGGTGAGGGGTCTGGAGAAGAAGTCTTACGAGGAGCGGCTGGGGGAGCTGGGGTTGTTCAGCCTGGAGAAGAGGAGGCTCAGGGGCAACCTCATCGCTCTCTATAGGTACTTTAAAGGAGGCTGTAGAGAGGATTGGTCTATTCTCCCACGTGCCCAGTGACAGGACTAGGGGGAATGGGCTGAAGTTGCGCCAGGGGAGGCTTAGGTTGGATGTTAGGAAGAACTTCTTTACTGAAAGGGTTGTTAGGCATTGGAATGGGCTGCCCAGGGAAGTGTTTGAGTCACCATCCCTGGAGGTCTTTAAGAGACGTTTAGATGTTGAGCTTAGTGATATGGTTTAGTGGAGGACTTGTTAGTGTTAGGTCAGAGGTTGGACTCGGTGATCTTGGAGGTCTCTTCCAACCTAGACGATTCTGTGATTCTGTGATACATGGCTAGAACGTGTCTCCCATGCCATCCTTTTCACCTCCATACAATCTGACGGCTTGAAGCTGGTCCCTTGAGTCCACCACATGCTGACTGCATATTGGTGTGGATTGGGATGTTCTCACTTTTCACCAGGGATTGTGACAGAACATATATTTTTCATCTCAAAACCAATTCTGCCTTCTCTCTTTTTTCCCTCTTTCATCCTTCACACCCCTTCAACACTTTTTCAGATCTGGCCTTGATAATCTTGTCCAGACAAGTTTTCATCCTGCATCTTAAAATAACATTCATTTAGTGGCACATACTAATGGGGCCAAATTTTGTCCTCCATTACACCCTCTCTGTCCCCACTGGAGTCAGGAGACAAAAATAATTGTATAATGATGGTGTGACCAGGGGGCAGAATTTGGCCTACATTTCTTTAAAAGAAATCTGCAGCAAGCAGTGCCTGTCAGCCTCCCCTGGGAATGAGACCCTTTACATCTGTGCGAAGGACATGGGCACTCTTTGTTTGCTGGCTAGGTTCATGTCTATCTCAGCTTGGGTTCTTCATGCTGAGTCTACCTGGTTGGTGCAGCTAAGTGCAATAGGCAGACTGCTGACAAGATCTAAGCTCTGGAGTGCTCTTGCTCTGAAGTGAGTAGTTAAATTCTTCCAAGGGTGTGGTAGTCAGCAGAGGAAAAATACTGTAAAGAACACTTTTTTTTCCCAATGAACTGGAACTGAAAGCACAGCAGGTGAGGGATTTGCACAAGCAGGAGGAGGAATCTTCAGGGCCAGAGGAATGCTTTTCACTTTTATTTTCAACACATACATAAATTGTGGTTGATAACAAGGGATATATTTTCTACATCTGCACAATATGAAGTGTTGGGAGGGAGGAGAGAGAAAAATGGAACCTTTTGTGACTGTTCCTAAATAAACAACAAAGGACATGAAGAAAAGAAAATCCAGTAAGGTGATGAAGGAAGAAAAACAGGGAATTAAAACAGAGAAGAAAAGGTTTGGGAATGCTGGTTTTTTTTTTGCTGGTGGTGGTGGTTTTTATTTTTTTTTATTTTTTTATTTTTTTTGTGGCTGGATTGTTAGGGTCATACATGGAATGAACATGTTCTAAGATTAACATGCTCAAATGTCCTCCAGATATCTTCTTAGAATGTATTAAGAAAGTAGGAAGTATATTCTAGAAAGGATAAAACACTGTGTAGACTTTTTTCTTCTTTGCATATACATGTATGAAAAAAGTACATCTGTATTGTACCTTTCTAGTTAGGAAAATTTTCAGTAAAAGAGGTATTAGATCAGGAAGTATCCAAAGAGCTCTTACATGTTTCTTTCTAGAAAACCTTGTTTCTACTATACAAAAGAATATACTTTAAAATAATCCAAAATCTTTTAAAGCAGAAATTTCTGCATCTCCAAATTATTCTTCAGTATATTCTACCTAATTTCACAGCATAGGAATTATTTGAAGATATTTCTTTATTTCTTGAACCAAAGAAAAATGCCCTAAATCCTAACTGCTTTTTGGAAACTAGCTCAAAGCTTCCTGCTCAATAACATCATGCTGCAAGCTATAGTATTATAAGCTTTAACACAGAATGTTTTCTAATTGCAATAAAGCTTAGAAGCGAAAGTGATTCATCTTTATTTGTGCCATCCTTTGTACTGTAGATATAGTTTACTTAAAACATTTTGCAGTGTAGTGTTTTTAAGAGTCTGGATGCTGGCTTTCAATGAAATACAGGTGAAAGGGTCATTATTTACTGGAATATTTCCCACTGAGAGCAAGCAGAAAGTTATGTCACAAAATCTGTACTGATGTTTTCCCCCAAAAAAGATGTCATGTTACATCACATATCAGACTTAATTATGTGACCAGAAAGATGTTTATTGGTGTGTCAGCACCTAAAAGAAGATGAAATAAGACCTTTGAGACAATATGACATGAGTTCGTTAACTTCATGCTTATCTTTGTACTCTGATCTAACTGATCCAATGGCATTTAGTGCGATTGGCTTTCAACCAAACCAGCTACATACAAAAGAGTAGAACGGGAAGACAATGCTTGTATAGGAGAGCCGAAGTTGGGGGGGGGGGGGGGGGGTGGTGCTACAGCAGCCTGGATTTAGAACAGTTTAAAGTATGGGGAACTACGACCTTACAAATATGTGTATGTTCTATAAAGCTTGACTGACCTGTAAGGATTACACACAAGATTAAGGTTTTAGAATAAGCTTTGTGAAGGTTAGCATTCATCAGTAACAAGTATACATTATAGCACAGGTACAACATAAATAAATTAAATACAGTGTTATATTTAGTTTTGCTGTGATGGAGATCTTGGGACTCTGTCAGCTGGCTCAGTTGTGTTGCTTCCTATATTAGGGGCTGTGAGTCAAAGATGCCAAACCTCTGCCTCTGACAGATGTTTCCACCAAGACCATCAACAGCTGCTTTGAAGACTAAGATGTATATATATGTGCATATATAGTATTTCACATTTCAGAGAAATGAGGAAGCCTGAATGATGTATTCTTTTCCCCTGCCTTAGAAGTATATATTTTATTTCAATGTGTACATTTATATGGCATTTAATACATTCTAAAGTGGTCTTGCTGGAGCTGGCCAGAAAAGCAGTTGTTTCATACTTACTTTTATGGATTTGTATATGCTCATTGATGTGCAGTTGTGTTAAGGTCAGGTGATCAGACACTTTGCTGGATCATTGCTGCCTACAATTCTGCAGGAATTAATCTGACTGTGAGCTCCTCAGAACTTAGGATAGTCTTACTTTCTATGAACCAATGTGAACTTGTGGGATGAAATGAACATAATTAAACACAATATATTTTGCCTTTAGAACCACAGCTTTAAAGAAACAGTCTTAGCTCATCCTCCCTTAGCTGTATCCTCACTCAGTTGATAGACAAGTAGACAAAGGCTGAATGAGGGAGTACGGATATATTTCATGCTAACAAAATCCACATGAAATGTATTCTAAGGGAAGAGTTATTTTTCTTATGAACACTCTCAATGGCTTAAACCAAGTCTTCTTAAAAAGTAAGAATGAAAACTCCTAGGAAATTGAAAAACTTCATAGCTTAAATTCCTAGAACAGCTGTAAACAGGTAAGGGAGAGAGTGCAGTCATCAGACATTTTGTATATGGTACTCTAGAAAGGAAAAATTCCGACTTTCTTCAGAAAACTGAAATACATATGTTAACTTTTTTGAAGTGGAATACTGATCATTTGCAAAGTCTAGAAATTGCTATGAATGTTCAAGATATACTGCATAACCCTTTACAGAAAACTGACTCTGGTGCATGTGATACCTTTCTATACTGCACAAGAAGGAATAGATTAAGCTCTGGGATGTGCAGCAAGCAGTTCACTGACACATTGCCTTGATTTAAAGATGAGCACATATGAGATAGACATTCATCTACATATTTCGCTTTCTTCTGTCAGCGGGACTTTTTCATGCAGAAAACATTTGCAATTTTGACAGTCCTAAGGAAAAGGTAGGCAAGATTAATGCATTAAAAGGTATCTTGGTATTTAGTAGGTATAATATTGCCGGTTTTGTGGTTTTGTTTTGTCTTCTGGTGAATTTGAAGCATTCTACTTCCCTTCTATAGAATATTCAATTCTCTTCATATAAGGAAAATGTGCTACTATAGTACAGCATACACCCCACTAGAAGCTGAAAACCTGAAGCAGTTAGGTTAATGTGCAAACCTTTCAACTAAGTTCATGAGGAGCTCTAAAATTCACACATTCTTAAAATATTAAAATTAAAACAGAATGGCCAAGTGACATAGCTGCACAATGGCAAAAAGGGACTTAGAGTGAACAGGGAGGATGGGGAGAATATCATAGCACTTACCTGTATGCTTACTGTGCAAAGATCTCCTTAAGTGGAGTTTCTCTGTTCAAACTATAATCAGTCTTTTTCAGTCTGCCATGGTGAGAGATCCACAAGTCAAGATGAGAATGTCATTACTTACATTCGATTCTAGAGTAGAGATGCATCTTTCAATGCATCAATTTCAATGCAATCTTTCAATGCAATCAATTTCAAAGCATCTTTTCAATTTGAATTTTACTATACTTTAATTCTATCAGGTAAAAAGGATGAAAATTCCTGTAAGAATTTTGTATTTAGTTTTCTGTAGCAATAATGCAATGAAGCCAACATATTTATGAAAATGTTGAAAGAATCCATTTTGAACAATTCTTCACAGAATAATATCTTCAAAGACGAAGTTATTAATAATAAAAATACCTTGCAAATCTAGTAAAACAGTCAACCTATTTACTTTCCTCTTATAGCACAAGCTGCAAAGCAGTTCAAAACAGTGACAAGAAAAGCATGCTGAACAGTTTGAAATTACGGCACAGTTACCAAATATTAAATGTTATTCTAACATTTAATCACAGTATTTTTGTGTCAGTAATCTGTTCGTATATTTTGGGTAGGCATCACAAAATTTTCCAAATTTGACACAATTGTTTAATATTCTTCTCCTTGTTATTCTGTTATTCTTTTATGTTATCACCTTTAGCTGGACATTTCCTGATGTTCTCCCTGTCTTCTCAGTCACTCATAGGTATGTACAAGACCATTCTGGCAGGCTGAAATACCCTTTTTGTTCACTAGGTCTTTCTGGCATGGTTTGTATAGTTCATAGCCCACTGTTAGCTGTGATGAATCAATTCTTTTCACTAACTAAGACCTAGAGGTGAAAGCCAAGGAAGATATAAGAAGGCATGTAGGAGAAATAGTATCCTGCGAAAGGTATTTAAAACCACATGGAAAATATTATGAATGCAAGAAATTTCTTTATATGTCAGAGGATCCTTGGAAGAAGTAAGTTTTGGTGTCATTACTATGTAAGGCTTGCCACTACTTCCAACCAAAATTCCAGGATTGTTTTATCAGAAGAATAAAGGTTGCTAAGTTAGTGACTAATAATTAACCTGACATCCTTTATTTCACTACCCCAGAAAGCAAACTCTGGTATTCCACCACAGGCTTTTAGCAAAATGGCTGCACATTAAAATGTCTGAAGTGCCCTTGAGTGACAGGTTCTAACAAGTTCCGAAGTTTGTAAACAGATAAAACCCTGAAGAAACAAAATGTGTCTGTTTGTCTTTCTCAAAGAGGAGAATTGTGGAAATCGATCCTAAATAGACTTGCTATGCCACATACAAGTATATCCTTTTCTAATCTCTTAAAACTTGTTGCTGGCAAGGATATTGTTTTACTCATTCATAGAGTCCAATTCCTCATATGAGGAAAGACAGTAAGATGTGGAGCATTTTTCAGTACCTTTGGGCCAAATTACAAAGAAATGTCAAGAAGCCCATGACAGTTTGTAAGATCACCTAATGACATTCGTAACACTCAATAGAAAAGAACAACCAAGCAAATCATCCAATCAAAAATAGCTTCTAAAAATGTGAGAATTTTCTATGTTGCGTATTTGGGGGAGGGAAGAGAATAGCCTTCTACGTTTGTAGGAGAAACCTTGAAAATATGACCCAGCTGCATCTGACACTTTTAGAAGAACAGAAAACAGTTACAAAAGGTAATTTTACAGGGAATTTTGGCATTTTGGGATATATTGTGATTCATCTTCTTTACACAATTTGCTTTATCTATAATATTACAAAAGATTTCCTTTTCTGGATAGCATACAGACTATCTAAGTCTCTTGCTTTTGTATTACTCATTAGGCTACAGATAGTACTTCTACAGAGTGAATTGTGGTTTCCCAGAGTGTCTGTTTTAGGAATAAGAAACAATACAGTTACTTTTCTAGTTCACAGAATGGCTTGCCATTAGGACTTGGAAATCAGCTGCAATATGCTATATCTGTGGCTGCAGTGTGTAACTATAGTTTCTGTAGTTTTGTATGGTGTGATAAAAACATACAGGAGCTTGTTACAGAGCCAGCCTTAAAAAATCAAACATTTGCTAATTTTCTGCTTGGCACCACTTGGACATTTGGTATCACAGAGGAAAAACAACACACTGAAAAACAACACAAGCACGAAAGATCCTGAAAACAGAGAAGAAACCCTGTCAAAGCTGCATTACTAGGCAGAAAAGCTTGGAAATTAAGATATTGATAGCAAATTCCTCAGGCTGCCTGTTGTCCTTTGGGCCTCCCACAGAGGAATGGGACCAAGAAAGAATGAAAGGCAGACAAGGAAGGAGGGAAGGAGGGAAGGAAGGAGGGAGGGAGGGAGGGAGGGAGGAAGGAAGGAAGGAAGGAAGGAAAAGAAAGAAGAGAAGCTGCAGCACATTTTTTATGCTGCTGTGTTTTTCTTCCTGGAAAAGGAAAGCAAATGGACTTTTATTCCCATTGCTGCCCACGGCACTTTCCTCTCTGTGGATCCCATTAATTTTAACACACAGGTCTTAACATCTATGTCCAAGCTTCCATCCCATTTTTGGTGCCCTGAAGATGCAAAAGAGGAAGTAGGACATAGCTTCACAGGACAAAAGAGGGCAAAAGCTCAAAGTAAGTGAGAATTTTCTGAAGAAATGACAGATTGATGACAATCTTGCAAAGCAGTTCTTTCCCCTTCCTCTCTTCATTCATCTTCATCCACTTTATAGTCAGAAAGGGGAAGGGTGCAGAAGTTGAGCTTCTGTCCACTTCCTAAATAGCCATAACTTGTAATGACGTAAGTGATCATTTCTGGACTGTAATAAATGGAATTCCTATTCAAGGAATTAAGATGTTATTCAGGATCTTAATGAAATAAAAACATGCGTATGTTTCTTTGCAGTTTTCTTCAGTGACCTTTTGTGTCTTAGAAGTGCTTTTCTTTTCAGGCTTAATAATGCATAAATGATGTTCAAATAGGTGGTCTATAGATGATTGATCAGTGACTAATAATCACACTACACTGCAGTTCAAGAAACCTCTAGATTGTTTTACAATACAAATGTACAATTACATGCAAGTTGGCATGAACAGGATGTAAGCAAACTCTGTTTCTGTGTGAAAAGTCCCTTTAGTCTATTCTTGGTTCCTGATATACAAAGTAAAATTACACTTTTAAGAACAGCATCTCAGAGGAGTTCCAATTTTAACCCCAAATTTTCTTAACTTTCTTTCCCTGTGATTGCACAGGACTATACATTATGCTGGGTGGAAAAAAAGGGGAGAAAGTGAGGCAACCTTACTCTGCAGCAAACTCCAGAATTCTCATTTCATATATGATTAACAGTATTCTTTCCCAGGCCACAAGGAGAAGACCTCCCAGGCAGAATGGATCACAATTCTCCATTCATTTATTCTCCATTTTTATGGAGATCAGTATAAACAGGCATTTACTGCCTTTTTGTATTGTCCTCGAAGTCTTCAAAGATATGATTTTTGAATGTCAATGTACTTTTTGTATTGTCAGAAAGTAACATGCAATAAAAAATTGTCAGAAATATTTATTATTCAAACTGAAGATAGTTTAACACAAATGTTTTTACAAACTATTGTATATTCTGCTAAGCATATTCCTTAAGTTTCTGAAAGAATATACCTATATTTTCTGTGGACTTCTGGACAGCATCATAATTTAACCCATACAATTCCAAATACAGATATAAAAAACTCATGCCTCCCCCAGGACTGATCAACAGGGAATATACAAAGTAATGTCTTCCCTCTCTTTTCGTCCTGCCATTTTCCATCCAGCATAGCTGATTTAACAGTCGAGGAAGTGATGACATCTCTAGCTATAGGGAAAGAACTGTGGTTTTTGGACAACCATGAAATATGCAGTTGCAGCATTGCCTCTTATGATGGACAAATGATAACTAACTCACAGTGATATTTCTGAATTGACAAACAAAAAACAAAACAACCTGTTTCTGTTGGTGTTTCTCACACCTACAGAAGTTGTACAGAGGAAGTGATGGAAGCAGGGACTGCTGACATGTCCATGGCCATATTATCATTGTCCTACATATGTTTCTGGTCACAAGACATTGAAAGTTATATGCATTCCCTTATCTTCCCCTCCATTGCCATCACAGTATGCATGGTATGCACACCTGCTACAGCACAAGCAAAAGTTTTAGTTCCCCAATCAAAAATGACCAATTGAATTCATTATGGAAAAGTAATTTGCAAAGATAGTTCTTTTTTCTGTCCTCTGTGGGACTGGGTAAAGCTGAAGGATGTATCTTTTCTACCCATTCTGACTAGCTAAAACAATATTACTAATCTCTGTTCAAGTTAAATTGTTCAGTAATACTAGCATTTGAAAAATGCTTGAATTAAAATGTCACTGGATGTATCATTAGTATTTTTTTATGCATGACACTATATCTCAATAGGTTTTTATGCATTTCTCCTGCCAGATGAAAAAATATGGTAGGAAAATATTCACTAAAGTGGTATGTTAGATAATCAAAGATACTGACAGTACTGAGATTCTTCAGTAATTTCTATACTGGCTTACACTTTACCTCTAATTTGTAATAGGACTGATTTCATTACTGACTTTTAAGTGAGACTTATCAGGAACTAACAACAGAACATGAGAAGTAGCTGGAATCTTTATGAAGTGAAGCAATTGTTTGTACATGTTACTAAAACTACTTTCAGTTTAGTGAACTGCTACGTTATGAATTCTTGTACATTGGAAATTATGCACAGTTGCAGAGCATTTTCCACATACCTCAGGAGCTAAACATTAAATGATTTCTCCTTTCTCATTAATGGTTACTGTGCAATTTTTATAAAACACTCAAAAAGCAGGTTGGTCTCTCCTTCAGTCAGTAGAAAAGCTGAGGACTCTGCTATATCAGGCCACTCAAGCTAAGCAAATATCTGCATTAGAAAGGTCATATATAATTCTTAGACATTTTCCCTAACTTATTCCTGACTGTCCTGACCAGACACCTTTGCATACCTAAGAACATGCTATATAATATGTTCAAAAGCAAGCACTACAGAAGCTTCTAATAGCAGATACTCAGTCCTACTCTCTGGAGGTTTCCATGGCACTCAGGAATGCCACTAGCACTTAAATCCATTCTTGGATTCACACACACACAAAGAAAAAAAAAAAAGGAACTCCAAAGCCATAACATTTTTCTTGGTTGGATTTAATGCAAAAGGCTGAATTGAGCTCTTTAAATATGGGTCTTGTGATAACCTTGTTTCTTGAAGTCCTTTGCCTGATCTTCAATCAGACCAAGACATAATCAACACATAAACCCATCTTTCACAGTTAAATTAATCCCTCATTCGTCTCGATCAAGAGAAAAGAACATTTCAAATGATGCTCAAACAGGTTTTCCAAAAATGAAACCAACAGCAGTGAAATAGTTTCTGTCAGTGAGAAACTTTCTCTCTCTTACATTTTGGTGATCATGTATGCAGATATTGACACATTTTAGCTAAAGGAAAGCAAATTTGTTTACCTCTGAATACAAAGTGCAGTGTTTTGGTTCTGTCTGATTTTTTATTTTATTTTTTTTCTTTCCCTGGAGCAATAAAAACACATGAAAAACAAATGACTAAAACCCCAGATCATCATAGCAATATTCTGGTTTCCTCATTGCTTCTATCCTCTACAGTCAGCTACAGCAGTGCTCTTGTTCTAAAACATATCCTTGTTTAGAAAACATTTCAGTATATACTTTGATTTCATTTTTCCAAAGTCTTATGGCATTAACATTGCAAGTCAAGTCTGAGGATATTATAACAAGCTAGAAGTGAGCCAGTGAGACTGTAGTTGTACAAGGCTGCTTCAAGAATACCCCGAACAGCACTCTCATTTAAGTGCAGTTCTAGTGTCCAACTATTTGAGCTGCTGGCTGCAAACCAACACAGTGGAAGGCTCAGGCTACTCAAAACACAGGACACTTCTTGCCTTTTGGCAGGAAAAGCATGCAAGCTGCAGGCTGCAAAAGCATCAGCAGCAGACTGGCACCTATGTTTGACCAATAGTGTGACATACATTTTAAAAAGTGCTTTATCCAGAGAAAGTACAACATATAAACATCATGTGGTACTTCTGGGTTTTCTCCTTTGTGGTAAGTAGTAACCACTACGTTGGTAGTCTTAGTGATGACTTTAGTTAGGAGGGAAGGCTCTCTCCCAGCTCTTCAAGACTGTATTTAGATGAGATAAATTAATTAAAACCAGTGTTCTGATCCTTGAAATTATCTCCCCTACAATTTTTAGGATACATGACCAAAGTATCCATTGTAATTAAAACAACAAATCAACATAACCAGTTTGACTATCCAGAGGTATTTTTATGTGCATTTTCACATTAAGTAGACAAATATTAATGATGTATGTAGTAAAAACATGCATATCTTACTTTTCATCTCATGTAAACTCAGAAGACTTACAGATGCTTGGAAAAAAAAAAAAAAGAAGAAAAAACTGCTGCTGACAGTGCATTAACAGAGAGATGTTCCTGTTTTCTTCATGCAGGTTTGACTACCATATCTCCTCTGTTTGGTAACCTAGTAATCTTTCCAAACTCCACAGGGGATATGAATTCTTTATCAGGCTTAAGTCATACTGGAGTAAATTCAGATGAAAAAAACAGGCTGCTCTTTGTATTAATGCCAGCAGCCCCATCGATCAAGTAATGACACAGAGAGCAAAACGATACATAATGGATTCCATTTGGGGGTTAAGTGGGAAGGTTCTTGCAATTTCAAAGCACAATGCTGTCTTGTAAGATTCTGTAAAGGGGACTAGATTTTGCATTCGTTCAAGACTACTTCTACATCTTCTCTCTACACGAAGGAATTAAGTAGCCAAGCAACTCCCAAGTTTATTAATCGCTTCCTCTGGTCTCCAGCTACCCCCAGTGTACAGGTGCACAAATAGTTTAAGATTATTCTTTGTCTCTCTGCCAACCTCTTTTGCAAACTATTTCATCAAATAAAGTCAGGAAAAGCAACAGGCATCATTGCTGGGAGATGTACTTCAGCTCCTGGGAAAAGCCTGCAAGCTCCCTGGGTAGTTCTTTGTCCAAACAAATTTTTACCACATTTGCCATAATACAGGTTTGGGGATTGCTGCTATTATCAGTAAAATAAATAAAAACAAGCTCAGGAAAAACAACACATATATCTATGTCAAAAATTGGGCTGTCACTAGGCTGAACTGCTGAGTTTTCCTAGGGTCAGGAGAGGTAGCCTGAAAGAATATACATTAATCAGTCCAGTTCAGGTGAGTTCCTACAGACTGATGCTACTTCAAGTTAATACTAATACTGATGTCTGAAAAGAGGGCTAAGATAAAATACATCAGTTTTTATCCATAGTATAATGCCATTTATTTCAATGTAGTTGCAACAAAAATATGCACCATTATTTTTATTTAAGCTGCAGGTGCTACTAACCTGCCATCATAAATGAATCTCCTACAGAGTATTCCCAATATATTCTTCCTTGCCTAGGACTGATTGATATAAAAATGTTCTCTACAGTGATTAACAATATTCCATAGCTAATGGATTTTGATTTTTTTCTCAGTATCTTCTAACACACTTAAGAATTAATAAATGTTTCTGAGTCAAAGTCATCTGGTCTGCTGGGGATTTTCTCTATTTTACTTGCTGTTATGGGGAGAACAAACTGAATTTGCTTTGTATGCCCATCTGAGCTGACCACCAGCAGTACTTTACAGAAATTAGAAATTGGCTAAGAAATTAGAAATTGGCTTAGAAATCTATTGGTACTCATTGCATTTACAGTCAGACTATTTCATTTCTTATCAGCCAGTAAGTCCCTTCATAGCAATAACTCTAGAATATGTGTTAGTCTGGGATACAATACCAGAAATGAAGTTTAGACTGGAGGAAGACAAAATGTTACAATTCATTTCAGGGACCAAAGTTGTCAGAGAAAGAAGAGGCACTTTCATCTGAGAAGTTGCCTCAGCTGTAGCATTTAATCCTCAAAAGAGGTATGTTCAATATTGCACTTCTAAATTTGAGCATGTCTGGAAGGCCAGAAAGGAGAAAAAAAAAAAAAAAAAGAGGTACATTTCTGCAGCTTTTTCCAAAAGAAGTAATAAAAAGTGCACTTTCATTCTCTTCCTCTCGTTGCTTTTAGCATGAACAAGGAAAAGTGAAATATAAAAAAGAATGCTGTGAAAAGTGTAGAAGCAAAGGTAAATTTGAGGGTACTTTTCAGAAACAGAGGCTTTGCAGGGAGAAAGCAGAGAATTATGATTCTCTTATTACTACATTAGGACATTCTAAAAAAAATAAATAAATATGCATATCACCTTATTAGTCTTTTTGCTACACTCAGGTAAAGCATCAGAATAATGTCTGACATACTGTTTCCTGAGACCATTTCTCTACTGTTCTTCAGGCTGTTTCTTAGATCATCACCTACAATATTTTTTCGTTCTCTGTTTTCAACCTGTAGCACTGCTGTAGCATTTCACTCCTACCAAAGTTAAGAGAAAACCAGAAGGAAGCTACCAAAAGATATTATTCATGGACAGAGTTCTGAGAATGACATAGAAGTATACCATTATGATGGACAATTATTTCTCAGAATTTGTCATTCAGTTAAAAAAAATGAGACTATGAGGAGTTTGTGTGTGTGCCAGGTGTTTGTATGAAGGCCAGAAAGATTTTTGCCACCAGAAAAAGAAGGAAGGGAAGGGAAGGGGAGGGGCGGGGAGGGAAGGGAAGGGAAGGGAGAAAGCAATTGTCATTTACTGATAATTTAACTTAGTTGAGACAGCACACATCCCTACTTTGTGACCCTGAAATTACTTTGCGCTTCCAGACACAAGGAGTATTTCAAAAGTCAGCAAGTTTTGACTTTTCCTTCTGTAAAACACTTCCCCCCTCCACCCCCTAGCCCTTGCTTTTACTGTCTTGTTTTGATAGAAAATCCACAAACAAATGAGTTGTCATGTTCTACAAATGTGCATTTGTATAGCAAGGTGGGATTTGGGAAGTGACATCTACACCAATGGACATGGCTAATATGAAATCAGAACAACTTTTCTTTCTTTCATCATAAAGTAGCTTAACATGAACACCCGAATTCATCAAGGCTCTACCATCAGTTACAGGACAAAGATAAGAAGAAATAAGAACTAAGCAGAGTAGCTGAGTAGTAGTACTCAGCTGCATAGTTTTAAAGATTTTCATTACTGCATAGTAGATTCTGTTTATGCATGTCTAGTGCAGATACCTATATCTGTCTGAAACGAAAATAGGAAGTTGCTGTATTTTTTCCCCCAGAGATGGCTTTATTGCAGTTTCACTAAAGAAGCTGATATAACAAAAAATTGAAAGTCTCCAAATACTTTGGAAAGGAGAGCTCCTAATATATCTAGCTGGCAACTCCCTAAAGACTCTAGTTTTAAAGGCAAAACAAGTATAAAACAAATAACAACCTGAAGCAGGCTTGTATTATTCCATGGGTCTATGATTATACTCTAAAGCAAGGAGTCAGAGCCACATAGCTTTCAGCCTTCTGGGATACCTGGTCAGGAGACTGGAGAAGACACAATCCTTTCATGTCATCTAGTTTAAAAGCAACTGTCATGATTCTCTGAAAATCCCAGAACCAAAATATGAATGCTGACATGAAATACCTGTTTCTATCATCCTTGTTATCAGAAGACACTCTTTCTGTAGAGGTTCATCAGTTCCAAAAGAACTGAGTTAGGTAGGTGCTCATCAACAAACTATCAGCTCTTTGCTTGTGTCAGTACAATAACAGAAGGTTGCTACTCTTATATGGCCTTATCAAATGATAAAGTCTTCATTTCATTAAAATCTTCATAAAATCTGTTGTGTTACTGACACTTTTGTGACATCTTTGTGTACAACACAATTGCTGTCTTTCTGCTTTCTGATTTTTAAAAAGATAAAATGAGCTTCAAATACTTAAAAACATCGAAATACAATTTTATGTCCCAAATAGTGGGTAGGTTGGGATAAATAGTCATTTATTTGAGAGTATAGTCATTTCAAATAGAATTTAGATGAGGAAAAATAGCAGCCTTTTGGATTTGATGTTATCTAAATTTTGTATTTTAGAGTCTGATTTTGAACAGTTGTACATCCATGTGAGAAGCTGCCATTAATTTTCTGAAACTAATTCAGTTAAATAATGTTTTTTTTGTTTGTTTCAGAGAAGAACACTGTATATTATGTCTATCCCCATGAGAATAATTAATGGCAATGGTATAAATGAATTTTCATAGTATCAAAATCACAAAAGTGCCTAGCAAAAAAAAAAAAAAAAAAGTTGGCTTTACCAAGAGAGGGAGCTATAAACACCTTTGTTGCTGTTCCTGGTGGGGAAGGAAGAGGATTCATTTAGGGCTGAGACCAACTCTCCGGAGAGGTATAGGAAGCTTTTTCATCACATCATAGCACATACTTCTATCACGTTTCAACAGCCTTTAGTTTCCTTCAACTGCTTTCTACACTTCACAAAATGTCAAGCTCATGAGGACAAGAAGAGGAGGAAGGGGATTCTACGGATAGCCAGAATTTGAATCAATAGCTGAATTCTGAAATTAGCAGAGTTCAGACTGGAAAAGATGCCATGTTTAATAGTGAGACAGTGAGAATAATGATCATGGAACATGAACTTCATCACCTGCAGTTAAGACTGATGTTGTTCTAAAAGATGCACTCAAATGGAGCTTAAAAAATTAGATTTTTTATCCTTCTGAAATCACTTTTAGAAATTCTATCCTTAAATTTTCAGGAATTCTATCCTGTATTACCTAAGATGTTGAGCAGACATTTAAAATATTTATCTGACTTTAAATTCTATGAATGCTATTAATAGAAAAATCTAGCAGAAAAATCAGATACGTAAAATAGGAGAATTATGAATAAGTAAAGGATGAAATTAAGTTTAATGATACTGATTTTCTTTTTTTTGCACTTGTCCTTAACAAGAAAACAAATTGGATATTTCTACTGGATAGCTGTAATTAATTATAATTAATGTTGTAAAATAGCTATATGCTAAAAAGCTATATACAAATCATAAATAGCAATAAATGTGCTTTAGAGGGCAAAAAGGAAAGCATTTGTTAGCCTTCTTGAATCACCTGTTTTAGAAAATATGTAGAAATCAGCAGAGGTAATTTGAAACAAATTTATTGAACAATATCTGTTCAAGCGATGTTCTTACTGGAAAATGCTGAGGGACAGGTGAACTATTCGGATGACACAGGTCATAGAAGCCACCTGCTCTGAGCTGGAAGAATCCGTTTAAAAAAAAAAAATCCTTAGTTTTTTTGAGCTTCAAGCTTCAGGAAAAGACAGCACCTATGTGACATCCTCCATCTGGAGGATGTGATCGGAATGGGTCCATTAAAAAGTAACTGCAATGTATAAGTGGTTTCACCCTGGTCACAGCTAGAAGCTAAGCTGTGGCTTTGTAGGTCAAGTTTTTACACTTATTGCTGATAACTGTTAGAAGCTACATGAAGTGCTGGCAGATTCTTTTCAGGCACTGACCTAGATTTAGCCTGTTTCAGTTCAAAGTGCTTTTTGTAGGGAGAAAACCCCAGCCTTCCTTATATTCTAATGTATACTACTCATTTAGTCTGGAGACATTACAGGCAGCAGAATAAGAAAAAAATTCAAAGCATCAAAGGCATATACTAAATATAAGCAGATCCCAGTTTCATATCCTCTGTGTGAATACAAAAAAAGATTATTCTATAGCATTATAAAATCATAATTCCTGTCCCACAGAAGGACATCAATCAAAGATTCAATCTCATTATAGACTTTGACAAGTTCATGTTCAGGATCATGACTTTGACCTCCCCAGAGCACCTCTAAATCCACAGAAATAGAGGGCTTTGGTGGTCTTTATCATGGGCACCTTTTCCTGTACATCCAGCAGAGCAGCTTACAGAAATTTTCTGCGATATTCACTATAAGACTAGATTTCACTTTTCCATAGTAGTCCTTAATAAAACACCTTTTCTCACCCAGAATCTCAAAGAGAGGCAGGGGACTTACTACTTCTCTCATCTTAACAGTTTTCTACTAGAAGCCTACCTATCCTTAAAATACCAATATAACTTTCTAATTAGTACCTTACATCTATACAAAAAATAAAACCATGCTTTTCTTACTAAAAAGGCTGTGCAAAACCTTAGCTAACCTCAAGAACTATGTGCCCGGCTACACAGGGAGTTTGTGACATTCTGTACATTGATATGCCTTCAACCCTCACCTTTCCAAATATACAGATTTTCTGAAACTCCTGGGACTGCTGCTATCATATAGTGTTTTTACCTTTAAAATGTTTGAATCTAGCAGAATATGCAGTCAGAAGCGAGTACAGTATTTTTAAGACTGACAATGACTGAATTAATCCAGGCATTTTTCTTTTTAAAAAAAAAAAAAAGAAAAGAATATTTTTACCTCTTTCTAAACTATCAGAGTGCAGTGGGACAGCCTCCCAAAATAACTGTACAGTTTTTTTTTTTTTTTTTTAATTCCTATTCTCTCTGTAGTAATGTTTCCATTGCAGAATGAAGTCCTAATTTAGGTTGACTGACAATCACTTGATAAGGGCTTTAGAGGAGACCCTGTTGCATATAGGGTTACTATATTAGGATATTAGGTCTCAGTTTTATAAGGCTAATGCTAAAAATTCTTTTTTGCATACTGAGGATATGCTGTAGTATAACTTAGCAATGGGAAAACTGGAATCAGTCCAAATTTCTATGCCAAGATGCATACTATTTTTCAACATGGTATGTCAGTCAATTCACTGTTGGCTCATCTTTGCAGTGAAGATAGCACACTCACTGCTGATCTGTGCAGTACACTACATCTTACATGACTTAATCTAGAATGTTCAAAAGCTCTAGAAGCCACCAAAATGCTATTTGAATGTCACTTCCAGAATATTTTCCGGGGTTTGCATGCTTGCTTTGTATCACATCCAGGAAAGAACACCTGAAGCAGCAACTACACACAGGAAAACAAATCAGTTGATCCCTGTTTTTGGCTAGCCTAGAAGATACTTGCACTAAAACTGGCAGATAAAACTACTGGAGTGCAGCAATCCTTAGATTTGGAACATCTGAGTTTTAAATATGCATTGCTATTTTTCCTGTTCTTGCTTAACATTCTTCTTTTAACAGGTCATTGTCTTCCCAGGCAACTTGTGTTCCAGAAGTGTATATCACTTACTTTCAAGCCAACCTCTAACTGCTTGAGATTCAATTCAACCTCACAGGACATATTAACAACATCAAATGCACCACCATTTTTTTTCCTGTTCTTCTCTTATTTTTTCTTTTCTATTCTATTTTTTGAAGATTCTAATCCTATACATGATTATATAATCTGCTTATTTTTTCCACTTTATCTGAACTCTCATTTACTACTTTTCAGCACTGGGGTGGGGTGTATTTTTTGTATATATCCTAAAATGTTACATTTATTTTCTTATTAGTAATATCACTGATTTTTTTCTTTTTCCTTCTTAAAAAAAATAAAAAACACAAAACAAACACAAAAAAACCATGATGAACATCCAAAGACACAAATTGAAACAAATTTCAGTTCCTTCACTCTGAGACTGAAATTAGTGTTACCTATTTAAAAAGCAAACACAATATCTAAAAAAAATCTAAGCAACTGATCTACTCTTTTCAAAGTTATCAATATCTGTGATAAAAATCTTTATTTTGGTATGTTACTCTATCTTTAAACTAGTCAAAGTTTCTACTCCTTGAATTCTGCTTGTCACACACAGTCAATTTATACAGTTCCTTATTTCCAGTTTTTGTCTGTTTGTTGGTTTCAAATCCAGCCCTTACTAGTTATAAGTAATCTAAACAGTATCTATATGTGTAACCAATATAATTAGCATGCAATACATTCCTGCTTCTTGGATTGTCACCGATATATACAGTTAAAATGATGGCAGATGAATTCATTTGTATAATTTACAAATATCTAACTGAAATGCTTAATCTAGTCTTCTTTGGTTTTCTTGTGCAGTCAGTAGTGAGCAAGAGGACACTTTGGAGTGCCTAAATTAGTTTTCTCCTTTGACTTGCCTAGTGAGTATTAACTATATAAGGAACATCAACGTGAGATTTGTCTGACCGAAAGAAGATATGAAGAGCTGAGCTGGTCTCTGGATGCTCCTCTTCTAGGTCATTGGGAGAAACAGGGAGTAAATCTTCTCTTTCTAAACTGGCTGTCTAAAATAGGCCAATGAATCACTCTCTGCTTCTCCCATTGACCTTAAAGAGAAGCCTCAAGTGACTTGCCTAAAGTGTATATGACTACAGCATATGTTGTAAATGTCTGAAGTTCAGTGAGATGAATTCCACACTAACCACTTAATTTAGATGATTAAATTTAGCTAGCGACTTTATGCATAGCTCTAGGGTACCCAGTAATTAATCTATTTTTCCCAAGTATTGACAAGTGTATTATTTTATTTGTTACCTCCCAGTCTTCAAAGCACAGTTCATCTTTAGTTTTCAGGCAGCAAGAAGAATTTAGAAGATAAATTTCACTTCAAAACTCATCCCACCTACTCCTTCCAGACCTGTATCTCCCACTCCATATCCACATCAGATAGCCAAACAGATAGGTAGCAAACCACTTCCACAGAGAAGAAGGAAGGGCTGCAAAACTGAAGCTAATCTGTATATGAAGGTTCCACCTAGTAACTACCCATATCTCATTGATGTGATAAATCAAATTATTTGCTTCCTTCACTGCATAAGAAATATGATGATGTGAGAATTGGAGACATGGTAAAGAGTAGAAGTTCTAATACTCTTTACAACTGCAGTGATAACTGAAGCTGTTGCTCTGGACCAGCACCTTTATGGAGCTGAAAGGGCTGCTTCTGCAGTAACAGCAGCTCAGGAACTACCTTGCTGGTTCAAGATGTTGGAATAATATAAGGTGTGATGTACATGCCACAAAGTTGTTGAGATACAATGTGGTTTAAGTAGCTTAAGGAGTTGAGGTGCAGATTATCAGTTTGGAGAAAGAGAGCAGGGATGCACAGTGGGAGCCCCGGAAAATAGCAGTGACTATGACTGGACTCTGGACTAGAAACACTGACCTTGAAGGAAAATGGTTAAGGAGGTAGAAAACGGTATTCTGGAAAGGTGGATTAACAAGCAGAGTGTGCACTGGGGCTAGAAGATATATATATGTGTATACATACATGTATGTTGGTGTTTTTGATTGTTTTGATTTTCCTATAGAATACTGTTTTCATTGATTACTTTTGTTAGCAACTGTAAGAACCATTCAGCAGCAGCAATATGTCCTTACTTACATTCAAGCTTATTTATCATAGAAATTGAACATCATATCACCACTCTCCTTTTAGTTACTATCCCTATCGAGAGCTGCTGGCCTGATTTACAGAACAGTACAGCAAATGCAAGATTACACAGATTTCATTATAAGCTGTAAGCACCTATGAAAATGAGGCCAGCTCTGTACTTGGGTATTGCACAACTCAGAGCTAATGAACCAGCCAGACTACTGAACATCTCCTGTATAAAACAGTCATGATGAATACTACGCATTACAGTGTGATAGCTGATATTTTGAGCCTTTGTTTTTTTAATCAGCTACTTTTCCCTGAGTTATGCAATATCAAAGAGCATAGAAACATGACGAGAGACAATGACTTTGATTTTTGGTGGCTGTGAGACATTTTTATTTTAAACGGTCTTTACTTTATCAGTTTATTTCAATACCAAGATATGGCTCACTATGCTAAAATACAAAGCATGAAGAAAGCAAAATTTCTAAATGCAGACAAGCTAAACCAAAATATAATATAAAATATTTTTGATAAGAAAGCTAAGTTCTGTCTACTTGAAGATTTCAGTTTGACTTTTGATGATGAAGAAATATTTACATGTGTTTTCCAAATTTCACAGCCTCAAATGTGATAATGATGTCTGCTCTGCATCCTTCTGAAATCAGGACATGGCTTATACTGTGAACGCTGTCAATCTGCCATTTCATGCGGCTTAAATTCCTGTAGGGCTCGCACAGTTTGAGCACAGCTTTCTCAAACTAAAACCATGCATACATTTTTAAAACTAACATGTTAGTCAAGCTAGGGAAAATACCGTGTTGCATGACATTCAGCCCTAGTCTAAGCAGTCTGAAGCCTCCTAAAGTGGTGAAGTTCAGACTATATTCCAGCTGAGTTTGGCCCATCACTTTTGTAGAAATTGTGTTAGAAGTTATTCAAAGCTTGTACTTCTGCTTTAGCTTTTGGAAATGTTATTGTTCATGTCACGCTTGTTGTTTGGCATTCAGTAAGTAATATAAAAATATTTAATATTGTAGTATTTGTAAAACAAGAGTATTTTTTCCAAAATCTAATCCAATGCTGCTTGCAGGATCCTTGAGAAGTGCACTAAGGGATTTACAAATGCTGTTGCAGTTCATGCAGGCCCAGGAGAACTGAGTGCTGAGCAATGATTAGAGACTGTTCCTGTAATCTAAATGACCTCCCTGACACTGGCCATGAATGTATTCATAGCAGCAACGTTAATTATGTGTAATGGACTGTACCTCCCTTTTGCTAAATTAAAACCATTACAAAGCACTGATATATTAAAAGTGTTAGGAATTAATTAATCCATAATTGCATGATGGAAAATAACTAATAGAAATTTTGAAGGAAAGGATAACCTTCCCAGAATATTAATGCTTTGCTTTCTAAATATGATCCAGCAATTTAAGCCACTGAGTTGCAATACCTTTGCTGAGAATTTACAGTAGATTTTAGTCAACATTAGATCTTTCCTTTTGTTTAACATTGTCAATTAAAACATGAGAAATATATTTTAAAAGCCTAAAGCCATGGGACTTCAGAGTTTAAATAAATTTCATCTCCCTCATTCATACCAGCATCTTTTACAGGCTGCAGTATTTTATGTAAATGAGGCTGTATTTGCACCTTCACAAAAGCCAAAAATTAGATCAGGCATTGAGCCTAATTGATTGCAATAAAAGATTTAAGTGAAGACTTCAGCACAGGGTCCTGTAATTCACATTATCATAAGAGCATAAGCACCCTATCCACACCCATCTGCCAAAACACAGAAACATAGTATCATCTAAAGCCTGATTCCTCTGTAGCATCTTTAAAAAACAAACAAACAAACAAACAAGAAAACCACCACAAACTCCTAGAGTCTTTTTGTTTTAAAAATTGAGACCTGTGTTTTTAAATCTTTTGAGGAAACCTCAGTCTCTATTTAACCTCAAAGTACTGGCATAATCTAACACTTGTCCTTCATCAAAAATGACCCAACTACATTAGGTATTTTTAAACTGAAGATTACCCTTACAGAAAAGATCAGGCTGGAATCTTTTAATTGCATCAATTATAAGTAATTCATTAAAATGTCACAATACTGACAGATGATGCTCTCCAGAGTTCATATATATGTGATCTCCGTTCCTTTAACGTTTATTTTGTACCATCTACTACCATTTTTGTCAACAAGGATATCCTCCACCACAACCATTGTAAAAATGTATGATTATACTTCTGGTGTATGTAAGGAGAACAATGAAAAGTCTTTAGTTTCAGGGCATGTAAAATTTGAAGAACTTGTGTGCATATCTGAAAACACATTTTTTCTCTGAGTATGGTCAACTGTTCTTTTAAAATGTCAGTCAAACAATTGCATAAGGTTAGATGAATACTTACAAGTAGATAAAAGCTGTGATACATGAAAATAAAGATTTCTTATACATATCACTGAGAATCCATGAACGTGTAATAATGTAATCTTTAACTCTGCTGTGTATTTAAAAGTCTTCAAAGAGAACGTGTTTTAATCAGGTATTCAGTGCTCCATTAATTCTTTCAGAACACAACTAAAGACTTGTTTGAAGGTGAAGGCAGTCAGAGGACAGAAGAAAAAAGTGGTACCTTGATTTCCTGATCTCACAAAAAAGTAAGACATTCATTCATTAATTTAAATTCCCTGTTACCTACAAACAGTGTAAAGAATAAAAATGTTTCCTTGGTGATTACTACATCAAAGCCATTCTTATGGCACAGATTAGAAGAAATAACTTCTGTTAAACTAAACAGACATCTTTTTTATTGATAAATTAGTAAGGTTAGCAGATAGAAATATAGCTAAGACTTGTTGAAGTGACGCAATTTCACTAAAAGCCAAATTAATAAACTAAATCAATATAATATTAACGCTGCATACATTAAAGAGATTGGAACCCAGTGAAAGGTTTTGAAATGTAATGGATACCAAGATCCTCAAGCAGAATCCCAGTAGGCCCTACTAGAATCAAACCGTTTGATTTGATTTGGATTCCTCCCTTCAGGAATCAAATCCCGGCCCCAGATTACTTCACATTTTTACTTTTGACCTGTTTTCCAATGACAAGATGAAGAAAGTGGTAGAAAATGAAGGCAGACTTCTGATACAGTGCCATTCATTTGGTTAAAAGGGCATGGTTCTTAGACACATTTACATATAAAATCGTATCTCTAGGGCAAGAATGTAGGGAAAAGCTGGAGAGAGATCACTGTCCTTGGAAGAAGTGACTGGATAAGCCTCCTGTGATCAGTGTGGATGATCAGATAAACATGTTCTTGTGGTGTAGTCAAAAGAATGAATACATGTACCAACAGCCTGTGAAAAAAGGGAAACATGTAAAAGGGAAACATTAGAATAGAGAGATGACACCAGTGCAGCTGAGATTAGAATACAGTTTCCACTTGTGTCCACATGTGGAGGAATGTGAAGCATGGAAATAGGAGGGGATCAGTGCCTCAGAGTCTAGTATTTAATGCTGTGGTTGCCTCTTGAAAGTTCTTAAACTTAAAAAGTTATTAACTTAAAAGTTCTGTCTTAGAGCCAGTTTGGTTTGTTGTCACAATTAGTATTTGTAGGTTGTTCTAAGATCCCACTTCTCTGATCCACAGGCCAAGAAACCATACTCCAGAAGAGCTGAAGAGATATGAAGGGATTCTATGGATTTGATCTTTTCAGTTTACTCAAAAGATGATTACATAGTGCATAAATATTATGAGAAATAGTTTGAAAACATCATTAGCCTAGTAGATGAAAGCAAAAGAATATTAAAAGGCTGAAAGATAAAGTTGGACAACATCAAGCACAAAATGACATTTTCAACAGTTAAAATATGTAATGTTTGGGGCACTTTAGCTAATATTTACTTTTTCGCTCAGAAATCATGTTTTAGAGGTCACATTAAAGACATATAATATAGAAATTAATTTGTAGAATGTAGGGCTATTGAAACACAGAAGAAAGAAGAAAAATAAATGCCAGGGTATACAAAGGATCTGAGGCTGAATAAGAAGGCTGAGAGATGGATAGGATAGGATGGGATGGGATGGGATGGGATGGGATGGGATGGGATGGAATGGAATGGAATAGAATAGTTCACTTGGAAGATCAACTAGTCCAACTAGAAAATTCATCTAGTCCATCTAGATAATTCAGAACAATCTTTATCCTGTGAGTTTTTCAAAGAACTGAGAAGATATGGGGAAAATAAAACCACCCTTAGTTAGTAATACTTCATTCTCTTCAAAGTAGATCATAACTCTTTGTATGGAAGATAAGGGGAAGGACCAGGAAAAAGCTAATGAAAAAAAGTGGAAAAATGCTAAGCTCAAAGCTGTGATATTTGTGTAAATCAATGATTAATTTTTAAACATAAATGCAACTTGAAAAGGCAAAGATGGGATTGAGACATTCAATTTCTAGATTTTTCAGTACCACTCAGCAAAAATAAAATATTTAATGGGCGTATTTTCAAAACAACTGATACCAGTTTCAGATACTTTGCCATCTGCACCAAGGATGTTGCTTGTGCTGCCCAGTCCTTAAAGAGGTCTTTCAAAGCATAATGTCATCACCCAGAAACAAGCCCTCAGCTAACCCAAAACAACATGTCTGCATAAATCAAACACTACCACGCAGCAAAATTAATCTGAGCAAATAGTCTTTTATTTTCCTTGCTTTCACGTCCCCTAGTAGAACAACTATGCTGCTGAGATTTTATTATATCCTATCTAGAATTTATGAAGCTGTATTTCCATAGTTAGGTATATAAATATACAAATACTGAGTTGTGAACACACATGAAACAATTTGAAATTTATTTAATATATTATTTGTTTGTTTCAATGCTTTGGCTTTTATCGTTTCTATAAATGTATACCCCAAAATTGTTAGTAAATTATTTTCATTTGAAAACTCTTGGCATTGCTTGAAACTGTGGTGATGTATTTCATATAAACATTTCTCAGTTTTTTTAAAAGCACTTCACTCTGTAAATGAAAATAGCTGAAATTCCTAGGTCTTTGTTTTTTCTTTTTAACTCTCCTTCATATGTTGCCGAAAACAGACCCATCTTAAAGTGAGCCTCTCATACTAACCTTCAGATAATTCTTTGATGCCTCATTGGGTCTTCCCATACTTCCAGGGAGTGCAACTCTAGAGAGGGGAATTTATTGCACTCGAGAATAATGCATTCAGAATGGCAAGGAGCACAATGAATTTACAAATGAATGATGTGTCTTCTGGGAATAGAGACGGTATTCTTGAAATCTGCATCATTATATGCTAAAATAAGTATCATGTATAGTTTTTTGGTGGTGGTGGTGTGGTTTTCTTTTTTTTTCTTTTTATTAAACTTCTTCTAATTACACATGCAAAGACTTGGGCATACATAATAAAATCACTATTTGCAATATCTGCTTACAAATATATGTGAAATAGATGGGAAGCTTGGGGGCCCTAAACCGACTATAATTCACCCACATTAATGAAATCCTAGAAATTTTACATCATCAGTGAACAAGGAGAACAGAAATTTTATACCATGCCAGACAGCGCTATTTCAAAGCATCTGTGCTGTGAAAAACATAGTTCATGAAACAACTTTCTAATAGAACTAAGGAGTGTCAGATGAGAATATGTATGCAACTTTTATCTCTGAAAGCAGGGAAGACTCTTGCTTTAGAATAAAAGAAGGGTGGAACTAGAATAAACCACAGCACCTAATCAGAAATAGCATAACTACAATAACTAGAATAAACCACAGCACCTCTCAGAAAAGCCAGGTATATACTATCTGTTGAAAGTGGCATTTTGACCATTCTGGACAAGATTCAGAAAGTAGTTTTATGTAAGAATTCCTACTGACCCCAGGTGTCAGAAAGCAATGAACAAAATAATTTTAACTTATCAAAATAGTTAACATAAAAATCAGTGACCATCTGAGTTTGTTATCATTAAGCTGTGCACTTCTCATAACAGGGAGTAAACTATTTCTGTTTTTATTACATTTCTGCTACTACACTTAATGAATACAAGCAGTTATTAAAGTTTAATCATGCTCCAGTTATACATACAATACATGCAGTCACTCAAAGAACACCATATGGCAACTCTACATCTAACTAACCCTTTGGACTCAAACTGTACTAATTATAATTCACTTTGTAAAGCAAAATGGTGCTTTGGTAGAATCCAAAACTGCCTGCTAGAGAACTGAGAAAGCAATTCCCAATGGATATAGAGTATTAGGCTATATATATCCAAGAAAAAGGGAAGAAGAAAGGAAAGTCTGACCTAACTAGGAGAAACTTCTTATCATTTATGAACAGTGAATGTCTAATCTAAATTTAATTCTCAGAGCCAAGTACTAAGGGAGATAAATGGGAAAATGTGAACAAATAGTTCTAAAGCCAAGGCCAATTACTTGCTGAGTTTTAACTTGGAGATAATCAGGTTTCCATAAACACGTGAAAGATTCAGTGATCATATCAGTTAGTTTTATTGATCTATCTAATACCTGGGAGAGACGCTTTGATTAAGCTGATTTTGGCCTGTTTGTGGGAAATGTCTTGGGCATTAAACAAGTATCAGACCACTAGTATTATCACTAGCAGCCTGAATGTAGTACTGATAACCAGCAGCAGTTCAGGAATTAGAAAAGGCAATCTGAGCCTTGCATATGATGAACATGGCACCTTTCCTCAGACAGAAAGGCTGGATAGTATTTACGAAAGACTACGTGCCACAAACTAGATATAATTTGAGGCTATAAATATGGTATTAGCAAGCCCACCTCTTGAAAGCAAACATTTTAAGCCACTGTGGAAAAGCCATTTATCATCTATGGGAGTATGACATGCTAGGTTAGGTAGCAGTACAAAAGCAGTAATCTGTATCACAGTTAAAGACACCATGAGTGCTTTCAGACAGAGATTTAATTTATCCAAATAGTACATGGTGTTATATAACCCTAAATGAGAAAAAGAAATAAGAAAAAAAAAAAAAAGAAACTCACTTCCCCTTCTCAGGACTGGAAGAATTAATTAGCCAGACAACTACAGGCTTTCCCTACTACAGCTTTTTCTAGACACAAGTAGTTAAATTGTTTAGGATTTTTGTAGTTGCCCTTCAGATGACTCTTACAATGCAGAGTGGACTTCTGGATTTGCCTGTTACTCCATTGTAACTATTCAGTTACGGGAAAACAAGCATCTAGAGTTAAATTAGGCATCCAGGAAAACAAAATAAATTTCCTGTTTTCAAAACACATAATTTGAAACACTTGCTTTTCAGGTCGTATTGATAACATAAATCCTTCTCAATTTACCTAGTAATTTTCTTCAGTTTTATTGGAGATACCTGCATGCACAAAAGGAGCAGAGTGGGCCTTTTGATATTAGAAAATTCTTACAAGATAAAGAAGATTTTAAAAATCTATGGTGAGCTGTTATGATTTTGTTGCAATTTAATGCAGTCCTGTCAAAAGTCTTGTAACAAGATATTGATCGGATATAGAGGACCATCATGCTTCACAGAGTGGCAAGCAGAGGCTTTTATCATTCCTCAAAGTAACATGAAAAGGAAAAAATCTGAAAATTTTTCATGCTAATGACATGACAGGTGCTCAAATATTGCAACTGGCTTATCTCTAAGAAAAAGTTCAATTTTATTGTACCTTTACTTATGGCAGTTACTATGCGTTTTTATGATCAAAAAGCAACAAACACATTTGGTCAGTAAGAACTTTGACCTTAGATAAATAGAGACATGAAACAGGAGTGAACAACTAAAACATACACTCAGAAAGAAGAGCTTTTCCTCTCTTACGTGCTGCTTCACATAAAAGCAAGCTTTGAAGCTTCCAGGTGGTGTACAGTTACATAAATACTTACTTTTCAAAGCAAAAATAAATTAAAGTTGCAAAATTATATTAAAGTTTCATAAAAGAGTTTCTATGACAACTCTAGAAAGTTGTCTTTTACTGTCCTCACTAGATACTGCTCAGCAGCACACCAAATTTTACTTTGGTATGTGAAAAGGCAATGATTAATCTATGTTTTTTTTAATTAAAAAGCTTACCAAAATGTAGCGACATAACTGTTTCTTCTGGGCTTAAAAATCATACAAAAGGTTACATATTTTCACAATGGTTGATTGGGGTGCCATGTGTATGCAATTAAAATCAAACAGAATTATAATTCCAGAAAGATTATATATCTGAAAGAGGGTTTAAATTAGCTGATATCATCAGCTATATGCAGAAGTCCTAAGAAATTCTAAATATTCAGGATTTTGGCACACATGAAATGAAATGGCAAAGAGAATTAAATAAATTCTTTGTCAACAGCAAATTTAAAAAAAGTACTGAATGGTTTTGATTTCAGTCAACAGAATTTTCACTAATATTTTAGCTAATTTCCACTAATTACTTCTGGTGTATCTAGCAGATTCCTTCCTGAGTTCTATCTTGATATTGTAAATATGTTCAGTGGAAGGATTTATTTGTGGACACAATCTGTGCATTACAAACTCTGGACTGCTGGTTTGAAGAGCAAGAAACAGATTTAAAGAAATTAAAAAGTCAGAGTTTAATTCCATGTGGTATTTGTTTACCCTGTAAACAGGTTGAGATGTCCCTTCAAAATAACTTCAAACTAAAAAATCACAGACAAAAGGTAGAGAAATTGACACTAACATGAAGATATTTATGGACTGGCCTTGCTGTCTCATATAATAGTGAAAACTAGGGGGAGCTCCACCAGTGTTAAGGGATTCACGTTCCTGCAAAAGTGATTTGAAAACAGAATATAGACCATTAACTCTTTGGCATCTTTCCAGCTTTAATTTAGTGCATATAGCTCATTCTAGCATTCACTGCATGAATGATTTTATCCTAAGCTGTGGCTCAGTGTATGTCGTAGATTGAGATCTTCCTTCAGTCTTAGAATATATAACTACAAGATACACAAGAAAATAAGATTGACATGAGGACTAAATGGCCTAGTTGACTGTTTTAATGAGTACAGTAGGATTTGGGCATTGAGAAATACACCATGGACCCTGTGAAATCCATTTAATAACTATGAACCAAAGCTAAACCAAAGAATGTCTGCACTTACAAAGCTTAATGCAAAGAGTTCTCTAATTACAACACTGAGGTTTGCTTTGTGTCCTCTTCCTTTCCTTTTGCATAAATGCTTTTTGCACATGAAACTGGATTGCTTTCTGCATTTACTGATCTGTTCTCTTCTTAAACCCCATCTTCTTAGATCATTTTGGAGAGAGAGCAGCCTTAACAGGTCCCTTCCCTTTAATGCTTACAGATAAGTTGAATAGCTGGTTATGCCATGTGTAGATTCCTACAAGGAACTCCACAAGGTAACAGTGTGGTAGATCAGGCATATTGTCTTTCCTGGAGTTTATCCTGTCTTTAACCCAGTGTTCAGCCTATCTTTAAATCTGAGTTCCATTGAATTTATACTCATATAAAGAAGAGAAAGCAACCATTCAGATAAAAATGATTGGATATGACAGACTTTCTTAGGCCAGAAGACTCTCAAACTCAGTACTTTATGGTCTCCAATACACCACCCTTAACTAGTTTTATCAGGTGGTTTAGTTACAAAATCATGCCCCTCAACACACTCAGCATACTTCAGATTACTTCTCTAGCTCACCGTCCTCTGAATCTGTGAAGCTGAAAGCCATAACTACTTTCAGCCTTTGCCTAGCAATGTAAAGATTTGTTATATTAGTAGAATGCACAGTCAGTGGAGCTCAGTCAACAGACACTTTCAATAAAAATGGTTGTTCCAAGGGCTCAAACTGAAAAGACAAAACAGAGAAATTGTTTCACAGACGGATTTCAAACCCATATGCTACATACACAGGAATTATACAAACTATAATACTTCCCTTCACTCACATACTTTCTTCTATTTCTAAATAAAGATTTATTTATACTTAATGTTTACTTGTAATAATCCTTTACTCAATCCATTAGATTTGACCTGTAAACAAACTTAATTTATTTTAAAAAACAATAAATGGAAACAGTCATTTATGCTCCTCTTTTCCTTCCACACTTAAGAAGGCAGTCACAAATATGATTAAAGTATCAGTCAGTACAGCTGAGGGAAAAATAAATCTCCAGTGGTGGGCAGAGGTTGGCAGGCACCAACAGCAAGAAATGTACAGGAATATCTGCTGCCACTGACAAACTCTTCTATCATGTAGCAGTCAGCTGCTCTTTTGGGGGTTCTTATGCCTCAATTAGAAATGCTTACTCTATTCTGTGTTCAATTGTCTATATCCCATTTTCACATACTTTCTCACACCATGTAAATTCATTGGCATTTGTGAAGTCATTCTCAGCTTACACTGGGAATGCTTAATTAGCCTTTTAGTTTGGTTCAAGAGTGTGCTTTTGAAGTTAATCTCCTGTTCATCTCTATGTATCATATTTTGGTTCACACCACAGAGCAAAAAGAGTTCTTGAATGAAACTGAACTGAAAAATGTCCTACAGGAATGCACCTCCAGCACACTGGACGTTGCGTCCTCAGCACTGTTTCTCCTACACATCCAGACCTACTGAATTGCACTACGTGCTCATACAGACATACATACCCAAGCTGCATGCAAGCAGCAACAGGCCAAAAATGTCCTTTGCTTACCAAACATTGAGGGTGGTGAGAGAGTAGAACACATTGCCCTGAGATGCTGTGGATGTCCTGTCAATGCAAGTGTTCAAAGTCAGGTTGGACAGGGCTTTGAGTGACCTGATCTAGTGAAAGATGTCCTTGCCATGGCAGGGGGTTTGGACTAGATGATCTTTAAGGTCTCTTCCAACTCAAACCATTCCATGATTCTATAAAAGTAAGCTATGTCTCTCAGTTCTAAAATTGTTTGAACACATGTGAATTCTTTGTAATGAAAGGATATGATAAAGGGCTCGGCCTCTTGACATGTGAGCCACAGAGAAGACAGCTTGGGAGCATGGTGTGAGATAGAAACAGACCTTTCATCTAACTTTGGGTGACAAGTGCACATGGCAAGCAGAACATGCAAAATGTGTATTACATCAGTGGTGGGAAGAGAAGGGTGAATTCTGTCAATACTAGGAAATACTTCCTTATTTCTCTTATCTCCCTACACATATTTCAATTCACCATCCCCCACTTTATTTTTTTTTTTTTGTAGCAGTCTTCAAAATGAGCAAGTAGCAAGAAAAACAGGATAGAGATCTTCTATGTCACCTACCAAAGAACACTGTCTATGCTTGCTCCAGATATTAATTTGGAAGGGGGGTGCATGACAGGGATCTTTCCTAACTGTGATCATCGTGTTCAAATAAAGAGAATGAAGTGACCATCTGATCCAGATGTTAGTATCTAAGACGTCTTTATTTTTTTCTTTAGATCTGAATAGTTAAACACAGATTGGGGTCTTCCAAATTGTTTCTGTTTTACTTTGAAGCTATTCATGAAGCTGACATCCTTATGTGCTATGATAATGAAGAGTTGTTTGGGCTTTGGTATTTTATTTTGTTTGTACACATTCTGCACTCAAAATAATAATTCATAGTTCTAACCGGCATGAGTGTTACAAAGGATTTAGGAGCTGCATCCAAACCCTGCAAACACTAACCTTTTCACCAAATGCCTCAAAACTGGAAAAAACAAGAGCAGAAATTATATACCTGTTTGTGTCCAAACTGGCTTTTCTGCTTGGCAGTCCTCCAAGAAAGATGAAACAGTTCTGCCTTTGGTGAATAGCTTTATCTGGTAATACACAGCAACTTTGTGAGGACCTTTAGAACACACAGCACCCAGACCTCAGGACACTCAGTAATCTGAACTCTACTGATGGAGCCACAGATTGAATGTATGTAAACCACAGTCTTCACTGTATATATTTCTTAAGTTATCATGCATGACTGTATCTTTGCCACTTGTGGCACTTTTCTGCTCTTGATTCATTGTTAAATTGAAATTTTAGGAGAAAAAGAGAGAAGGATTTGAATTCACACCATAAACTTCTTTCCTGACCTAGTAAATTCCAAATCTCTGAAATTCTGTGACTTGAAGCAGACAATTGCAAAGGATGAAAATATAAACATACAAGACCATGAAAAACAAATGGAAAGAAAAACTGAGAAAAGGAGATGTTAATTTTGCTGGAAGAGACTTTCATCAAGTCATGTATCTAGCTAGAAGTAATCTAAGCCACTTTTTTTATACTGTTGATTTCCTGTGCTGGGCAGCGTTTCCCTAAGACTACACTGAGGTAGGGGCTTAGGCACTATTTCTGAAGGCAGTGCGTTTCCTCTGAATCATCCAGACATCTTGATGCCCTCATCTTGGAGATATTTTTTATTGGAAGCTTTGTTTTCTTCTCATTTGAAGTGTCAGATGTAGTTTTGAACTAACTTTGAGGATGTTAACAAATGGTGCAGGGTCAACTAGGGGGACTAGAAGTTGATTTTAAGAAGCAGCAGAGCTACCAAGCAGTGGAGATCTCCAAGCTGAATCTAAGAATTCCAACACGAGTCATCTCCAACTTGAATGTTTGATGCTTATGATTAAAGACAACACATCTACCCCTGTTTTTTTGGTGACCACAGCTTCCAGGTTTTAGACTCCTGCTGTCACACTCAGAGTAGACTCTTGTTTTGGGGTGCTGTCAGCATGAAAGGAGAGCTGTGCCTAAGCTCATACACGTTATAGATTGAATTCAATTGACAAAGTAAAGCCAATAAGAGAAGAAGAATGCCATCAGAGTACATGTGGTACTTCAGAGGTCTCATTAGTACTAAGACCAAATGAGGCCAAGAGCTAGTTATAGCTAACTAGCAACATTTGCACTTGAAACCCAAGATACCTTTTTGTATTATTATTAAAAAACTAACGTGAGAACTCCTCCTAACTTACTGCTCCTATAATACCACTCTGGCATTTTCAGTCTATCCCCACACTCCTGCAAACTAATTTCTCACCTTTCTCTAGCCTGTCTGCAACTCTCTTTTGCAGGGAGGCTCACCTGTCTTTTTTTAAAACCTCATTCAGTCCTGTGAGCATGCCTTGCTATGACCTTTTATAGCTAGCTTCTGCTTTGCTCCCAGCTTGATTAATTCTGTCTGTTTTTCCTCCTCCGGTGCTCTTATTAGCACATACTTCTCTCTTATACAATCTGCTTGGCCTTGTCCTCTATTTGCCTTTGTCTCTCTCTCCAGCTCTCTACATCCTGCCTTCTATTTATGCTCTTTCAAAAGGAGCAAAGCTCTCCTTCCTGTATTCCAAACATTCTTCTTTCTTCCTTCTAATATAGCCTCCTCACTGTCCTCTTTTGCAAAGCCTTACTATAATAGATTTCACCAACAGTGTTCCTGACCTTTTGTTTTTCAAAGAGTTAGTCTGTAAAATTGCTTAGCAGAGAAACCTCAAGGATGTCTGCAATGCTAAAACGGAAAGGATCAAACCTGAGTGCTTGAGCCATGACTGTGTATAATGTTTAGCTGTTCTTTTTTTCCCTAGGTTTTGTCTTGACTGTTCAGACTAGTTTTCTCCAAAGCATTCCCACTTGCTTTGGGGATAATTGATAGCAGGGATCACACTGAAGAAGAGAGAGCATAAGACTGTATTGGTTTTAGTTCTCTCCACACTATACAATTCTCCAGCACCACTCCATCTTGAGCAACCAGAGCACTTCAGGGAACATCACAAACAACATCTGTACCAGATGATAAAAACAACATTCTGATGGAATGCAGAATGTCCCTCACGTAATTTCAAACACTCTGAATGTACAAGTAATTGTATTCTAGGGCCACAGGAATAACACATAGGACACCCAGGGACAAGTACTGTATAGTTGTTCTGCTTCAGAAGGAACCAGCCTGAAGTAATGCAGACACAAGCCCATCCAAACAATATGGCTTTATGGACAGGGATCTTTCCCTGTCCCCTTTCATTTCATTGTACAGATGCATTCATTCTATCCTCTATGGAGTGAACTAGGCATGTATCACTCACTGTATTTTATAAACATTATCTAACACATCATGATAGTATCTTCTCCATCATCACTGTTGTGGTACCGCAGAACTACAACTAATACTCAAGGTACATATTTCCTCCTTTTAATCAACATTTTTGTTTTTAAAGTAGGCCAAGTTATCTTTGTACTCAAACATGCATGCATAGCATGTGGGTGGAATAAGGCAGGTGGTGAGTTTTCCAGCTGCCCAGTTTCCACTTAAACTCAGAAAACATCCAATTACACCTACAGCTGAATACATTAAAGGCTTCCTAGTCTGGATGCTGCTGCTTCACTCCAGTGCCCACAGGATTCCTCTCTCCTGTTACTAGGTCATGGGCTCACTCTAAGATCCATAGAATATTATAGGACTGTCCAATTTAATAAAAACTGGGTGCCAGACAGTATTCTAGTAGTTCAGCCATTGGATAGATGGCAAATAAATCTTTAGAGGTTATATACCAATATTTCTAGAAGAAGAGAGCCCAGAGGAAATTGTCTTGCTGGCCTCTGATGGGGTAGTCATGGTTATGATGATCATAATGAGGTTAGAGTAAATAAAGTCATATTGTTTTTATTCAGGATTCATGAGGGTCTATACATTAGCAGAGAACATATGTCAACCATAGTTTGATTGGAGAAGAACTATATTTTTTTAGACCAGCCAATAAAGTTGGAAAAAATAGACAAGCATTTTTACACAGATTTTTTTTTCTTTTCAAGTCAGAAAACAGAAACTACAAGCCTCACATGTCTCATGAAAAATTGATCTGAGTTTCATTTAATTATGTTCATGGTCTGAATTAAAAAAAAAAAAAAAAGAGTTAGGAGTTAACCTCTTAAGACAGGGTGTTTTGTTAACACAGTAGTGAGGAAAGAAGTTCAATAGCTCTTGTAAGAATAGAGAAAAATAAGTAATTATCACCTATAGAATAATGAGATATGTGTGTCCCTTTGGCACAAGGGAAATTCTAAAACCTTGATCTAAGTCTATGAATTTTTGGTTCTAAAAATTATGAACTTCAGTTTTTAGTCTTGCCTTTTAATGATATTCTGAAAGTCTTCCTTGAGGTCAAACTTGTAATAGTAGTTTTGTGAATGTTTTACCGTTGGCAATGAAGCTCCTCTAACAGCTGTATCAGCATGCCTTGCATGCAGTCTTTTTGAACCTTCCAGTTAAGTGGAAGTTATGAATCTAATAAGCAATATGCACTTTGAATCCTGTGCTGGATATTTTGATAGATAATGTTCACTGCACATTCAAAGGGAGGTAGACAGGGCAAAATGTAAGCAAATGAATAAATATTAAGAAAAGCTAAGAAGAGACAGACTGCTCTTAGAGAATGGTGGCAAAGAGAACCCTACCTCCTGCTGTCTCACATCAGAGAAGAAAAAAATAAACAGAAGGAGGTATGTTAGACCTGAGGGAAAAGATATAGTCAAACTCCTGGTCTACAAATGACCCTGAGGGTCATGGATGCATTAAGGAAAGTCCAAGGCAGAAGAGCCTGAGAAAGGGAGGATAGGCTGCAGCTTTGCAAGCTATCATTGAAGCAGCTAGAGAAGATTCCTCTTGTTAAACATAATCCAAATAACATTCATTATTGCTTTGTCTTTTCACAGGTCTTTCAAATATTACAAATTTTCAGTAATCTTGTTTAATAATAATCCCAATTTCTATGTAAATTGCAAAACAGTAGGTACTCTGCTCTTTTGGCCATGATGAATCACTGAGAACCATTAGTTACAGTATTGCCTAATGTTAAAGATACACACAATCATAGAATCACAGAATCATCTAGGTTGGAAGAGACCTCCAAGATCACCTAGTCCAACCTCTGACCTAACACTAACAAGTCCTCCACTAAACCATATCACTAAGCTCTAAATCTAAACGTCTTTTAAAGACCTCCAGGGATGGTGACTCAAACACTTCCCTGGGCAGCCTATTCCAATGCCTAACAACCCTTAAGGTCAACTTGGGGTTTGGTAATTTGAAGAGCTACACTTTGCACTTGAAGAAAGAAATTCTCATCGGCACTAATTAATCACTACCTTTCACCAAACAGCAGAGGAGTGTGAAACAGCACATGACTTGGAAAATGCGTCTCATCACTACATGAAGCCAACGAAAAAATTGAGCAACTTCATTACTTTTATGACTGGCCAGTTCATCAAAGTTTGCTGAAAAGTTGTTTATTTGAAAGCGTATGCATGCAGCCTATACATACTAATGGAAATGTATGGCAGAAAAGAATTTTTCCTTCCTTAGTAGTCTATAAGATTACATTGAAAGTCTGTATTAAGCACTCTATACTTCTCACGCATGTTTTTGTAGATCATTACTTGTTTACTTGCTTTTTTAAACTTTTATTCCAAGGTCACAGAGTTAGTACCTTATCATATAAGCAGTACAGGAAGGTAATAACCTAGTGGGGTTTGAATTTAAGTGGGCAACAAAATAGACAAGCATTTAGTGGGCTTAGTTTGCAGCAGCAAGCTAGGTTTTAAGCTTTTTGGGCACACAGTGCCCTTGCACAGAGGTAAGCAGGTCCTTCCTGTCTGTTTTCAGTCCTCATCAGAAGTAAGAATAGATATAGCTTCTGTGAGTTTCCCTCCAAATATTATTTCTGAGGGAACTTTGTGCTCTTGAGGATAGGAATAGAGAAAAACATTGGCTACTTAGAGAGAATGTTCCAGTGGGCTATGAGAACCCACTTGAATTAGACATAATGTTGGATCTAAATGAGGGGAAAAGTGGGCCTTTGTTAATACTCCTAAGCAAAAGTACCCTGGATGTCACAGAGTTTGGGGAAACCCAATTGCTGTACTGGTTTGATGAGTACAATCCTGTTACCTGCTGTTCTTATTGCCTGTGATTGTCAACAAGCAATTTTTAGCTTGCCATCGAGGATGATACTAAATTCAGAGTAAAAAAAAATAAGAGAGAGAACAGCATTAGACTAATCAAAATAATGTCCTCATTATGATGAGCTTAATAAGCCAGAAATTCATATTAATTAATTAGCTTTAAATCAGAGTCTAAAAAAAGGATCTGGGTTTTAAGTGGGACCTCAGATTAACTAATTAGTTAATGTTTGTAAAGTGTGGTGAATATGTGGAAGGAGGGGGAGTTTGTTCTGTAGTGCAGGATCTGCACTTAGTCTGGGGAGTTTGGTCTCACTGCTAAGGCTCTGTTTGGAGTCTACATTTACAACTAAGAGAGAAAATAACTAGATGGTTTATTCAGCTATTGACAGAACCTTGTGGTTCTCAGCTATCTATACTACTGACTTACTGTGAGTGGGAGCAAGTCCGTTTTGTTCCTCTAAAAAACAGGGATAGTCAAAAAAAACCTACTTTGTTAGGGCAGTAAGACTCAGTTGATGTGTGTAGTGCTCTGGAAAGGACATAGAAAGGTATTTAGTGCAAACTGAATCTCCGTATCAATGGCAATGAAATGCAGTCCTAAGGACTGTGCTGGTAAGAGGAGAGTGCCGGGTTCTCTATGGCTCTCACAGGGCCATGTGAATGGCACACATGAATTCAGTTATGTTGTGTCTTTGCTTTGTTCGCATACTAAACTGCTTTGATTTGGGGATGTGCAACTGAGGTGAAGTTACCACAGTACATAACAAAGGCTAGATGAGATGAAAAACAGAACAGATTAAGGGGCAGCTCTAGCTCAGAAACATAATGGAGTGAAAAAAGAAGGAAGGTACAAGGTGGGTTGTGCAATGGAAAAGGGAAAATTAAGGAGCAGGTACTTAATATTGTAATTAATCTTCACTTCCTTCCTTGACAAATACCAACACATTTAAATTATATTCTGTATGAGAACTATACAGAAATAGACAGGGAAGGGAAACTCATTCAATATTTTGTTGGTATGGGGTAATTTTTGAGCACTCATGATTGGTGGAAGACAGAAATGATTCTCTTCTTGATCCTGCTGACTGGACTAAAGGCATTACAAAAAAGTAGGTATGTTCATGTGCCACAATGTCTTCCTCACATACAGATAAAAACAACATGGCATTCACTGTATTTTGTACAAAAAATGTGGCTGTTTGTGCTATTTGCTTTCTTCCTTGATGATCCACCTCTCTTTCTATCTACTTTTTGACTCACTGTTGCCTTTTTCAGTATTGACCATCCATGTGTCAGGATTCACAGTACTGCCTCAGAGCTTGTGCCTCCACCCAGCTGGGGACACTTACTCCTCTCTTAGCTTTATCTACAAAGTTGGAAACTAGCTAGACCTCAGCCTCCTTCAAGAAATTACCAAGCATAATATGAAATGCTAGTGCCAAAACTACGTCATGATGTCCAGATGACAGTAACCTGAATCCAAAGAATTCAAGCCACAGTCTTTTCTATAGCCATTTACTTAATTCCTCATCGTAGCATGCATTCCTCCATCAGAAAATATACTTTCTATTATAAGTTTAATTTCATTTTTACTTGGTTTTATTAAAATGAAAAAAAAATCATTTCCCCACTACAGAACGCTGTTGTTTCAATTCCTACAATGTATTTCCTTTATTAATCATTACTCCAGACTAAACAAACAGCTCCAATTTTTTATGTCTCAGTGCAAAAATGAAACTTCTATTACATTTTACCCATTTTTGAAAACTTCATACAATATTGCATATGACAGCACACAATTTCTTAAGTAGAATTACTAATTAATTAATTTCAGGATTATTTCTGTTTCATTATTAATATTTATCTTTGCTTCAACAGCTGCAGCTGAATGCCACTAGAGGCTTTAATTCATTGGGAAACAATCATCCTTGTGTTTACACTTCAGTATACTGTCATTTAGAACTCAACAATGCCTACAAATAGCATCTAACGTGCATTATCATGGATTTATCAGCAATGAATGTTATCTTTTAGGATGTTGCCCATTTTTCTACCTTTTCTTCTCAACATCTTTAGACCTGACTAATCTAATTATTCTTTTGTCCTTCAAAGCTGAGAGCACCTTGACTCATCAGAGAAAACCAGGACCACTGAAATGGCAACGTACAATGGAACTGGGTAACAGGGAAAATAAATTCTAGTGATTTCAGTATCTTTGCCTTGAAAATACTACCTCCTTATATTTTTTGTTTCATATTTTATCTACGTTCTGGCATATATTCGAAAGGAAAATTATGCCATATTCACAGAAAGTAGTAATTTAGAATTCATAATCATGATGACTCACACTAGAAATATCAGCCAACTAGTTATGAGAAAGTACAGCAGTATCAGGGATCCTTACTCTTCCATGACCTAGAAATGAAACACGTGAAATTTGTAGTAGCTGGACACGAGAGTGTGGCATTAAAGTTTGACTGCCTTCTTGTGTTGAGGGAGATGTAGCTAAGTACTTCTTTTGTCTGCCCATTCTCCTGATTGCCATGAAGGTAAATCTGCAGTGGGTACCTATGTGTTTTTGGCTTGGATGGAGTTAGTTTTCTTCCTAGTAGCTGGTATAGTGCTGTGTTTTGGATTTAGGATGAATACAGTGTTGATAACACCCAAGGTACAGTTGTTACTGAGCAGTGCTTGCTCTGAGACAAGGAATTTTCAGTTTCTTATGCTGCCCTGCCAGAGAGGAGGCTGGGTGTACACAGGAAGGTGGGAGGGACACAGCTAGGACAACTGGCCAAATGGATGTCCCATATCATATGGCATCAAACGAAACAATTAATATGGGTGAGTTGGGGATGGGGCTACCACTGCTTGGGGTCTGGCTGGGAATCAGTCAGTAGGTGGTGACCAATTGCATTGTGCATCACTTGCTCTGTATATTCTTTTATTGTTATTTTTATTATTATTTTCCCTTTGTTTTCTGTCCTATTAAACTGTCTTTATCTAACCCTTGAGGTTATTTTTCCCTATTTTTTTTTTCCAATTCTTTCCCCTGTCTCACTGTGTGTGTGGTGAGAGTGATCAACTGGCTGTGTGATGCTTAGCTTCTTGCTGGTGTAAACCACAACAGTCCCTTGCAGAGTGAAGGGCTCAGGCTATACCAAAGGGCACATGTCCCAGGTCCCAAGTTACTCACGGCAGTCAGAAAGGTGCAAATACATAAGGACATACACAAACACATAAGGATTATACTCCACCCGCAGTTCCCACCACAGATCCAGGAGAGGGACCAACTTTCTGGCCTCGCACTCATGACTCTTTTTCTCTTCTAGTCTTCATCCTTTCCTCCTAGAATAAGTTCCTCAATCCTCACCCTATTTACTGCCAGTATCTCCTTTTATTTCTTTGCAGTAGCATTTATACCCCTGCCTATATTATCTCTTTTTCAGAGTTCACTATGAAAATATTGCCACGCATTCTCTACTTTTCTAAAACAGACTTTATCTTTCTTTTAAAGTGCATCACTCCTTTGTTGTTGTGTGGCCCCCAATGACACCTAGAAGACAATGAAAATGGCACACACAAAGCAGTCAAACATACTGCATATGAATGACAGATTCTTTCCTTTCATTAACTGTGTTTCTGCAATATTAGGCATCATTTGGGAGTAATTTTACAAATTTGAAAAAAAAAAAAAAAAGGATTTTAAATTGGCAATACCCCTTTAAGTGATTCCAGCTTTTCTTTAAAAGATATAAAAAAATAGATAAAATACTGCTAGTGTGAGGTGTGCTGTCAAGGGCCATGACAGTGATAGGTTTTGAAGAGAAAGCTCAGATAAAGAGTGTTGATGAGGTAGATCATGCTTTCTTTGTTTCTGCTTAGTTTGATTCAGCAGGGGATATAACTATGAGTCTTGATATCTGCATTCAAAGAAGAGCATAGGAATCTTTTCTCCCACAAAATAAAACTGAGCTGAGCCAGTACTTCCAAACAGATCTAGAAGTTTTGATAACTGTCCATCTTTTCTCTGAGGTGTGCTTGTCAAACCTACATTTAGATCAATTTCATCACATTTTAGCTTAACATGATAAGGAAGAAATGGTTTCTAGGTTTCTAGGAGAAACAGAAGGTTCGAGGCAGCTTTTGCTTTTATCATGAGTGGGCAGCTGGTAGCTACTCTTCCAGATATTTTGTCCACAAAAAAACCACACGTAATATTCTTAAATGCCTTGTCAGGACAAACCCAAGGATAGGAGAAGAGAACAGTAAGTCAACACATTCAGTGTTTTTCCTGTGATACAGAAATGTGATGTTATCTCCTGTCTTCCATGACACAAGTTTGGTTTAGGGAGTAAAGAATTCATTCTCACTAGCAGTGGTGTTGAGGGGAAGATGATGTCTAGGCAAGAGTAATGAAGATGTGTATTTCAGTCTGGATGTTTCTTTTTTCTTCCTCAGGAGACCTAAATAGCTATAATCTTTTTTTTTTTTTTTCCCCAACCCTTTTCCTTGTTCCTTATGTGAATAAGAGCCAATGTGAAGTTTTAAATTTTTATCCAAGCTGTAATTTAAAACACAGACTATAAGAGCTTTACAAGAAGGAAAAAAAAAAAAGGCAGAGAGAACAGCAGAGAGATATAAAATTTTAAAAATCTACCGAAAATAACTACTGCAGCCTGATAATTACCTATCACTGTTTATTACACACATTACTAATTAACTATTGATTGAAAAAATCTATGTAGGTAGTAAAAATCATATCCTTGTATCCTTGGCAGACCTGTCAGATATTACAAAACAGAAAAGGAGCAGTGATTGTCTAAACCACATAGTTCACAGACCAGCCATAATCAGATTTTTTTTTTTTTACATATGCTATTCAATTGTGGAAACATGAATGAGTAGCAAAAGGAAAAAAAAAAAAGCTAAATTTGCTAAATTTATCTTCAATTATACTTGGTCTGCAGGCTGGAAAATATCTTTATGAAAATACGCTTTTCAGTATTTGCTTCCTTTTATTCTCTTTCTTCATTGTAAAGATTTTAGAGACTTCCTGAGTTAATGCCATGCCTGATTTTTCCAAAAGGCCTCAGCCTTCTCAGTAGGAAGCTAACAGCTGACTGCTGATATACTGCTTCTTTAACCATTTTATTATAAGTACCAGGGTGCAGCTGAAGTTAGGTTTATCCCTGAAAGAGAGAAAAGACAGCAGCCTCATAAATTTCTTCTGCAGGTCCTGTGCTTGACGGCTCAGTACAGAAATCAGATGGCATTTCAAGCTCTGTACCTAAGCACTATTTGGTTCTTTTCTGAGGCTGCCAACAAGCTTGCCAATTAATGCAAGAGGTAAGAAGATAACCTATCCTACAGAAACTAGAAACAGACAGGCAAAAATCATTTTGTACAGTCCAACATTGTTTTAGTAGACTATGTGTCTATGCTGATCAAATATTCCTATATCAACCCCACCTCTTAGGGAAGGAAATGCCCCCAAAACCTCTTCCTGTTCCTTTATATATAGATACTTAATTATGTCACTATGGCTTCATAAGCTAAAACTTACTTAGCTCCAAAGATAATTAAAAAATAGAAAGTTTCATTGTGACTTCACTATGACAAAAGAAGAACAGTCCTTTTAGAGAACTGGAAAACATGTTAAGCAGCAAGAAGAATGTCCTTGCAATTCCAAAATGCAAATGCAAAATATCCCCTGTACCACTTATTTCGTGTATGGATGCAATTTACTGGTGAAACTAGAAATTGCAACTAACTTGAAACTTCCTTTGAATTCTCTCACCCTGTTATTTAATCCCAGCAGAAAAGCCCTAGACTTTCACTTTAACTGCTGGGATTCTTTCTACCAGGAATCCATCTTCTGGTGCTTGTTGCAGCCTTCCAGTGGAATAGGCATTGTAACAATTAAGTTTGTGAAGTTTCTTCAAGAATTCTTCTCAGATATGTGGGATGCAGGAGCTCAGATGGCTGAGAGCAATGGTGGACAATACCAAAGCGGGTCTCTGAATAACTCACACTGGCTTAACCCACAGGTTTGGAGAGAGAAACTATCAGACTAGCCTGTCGTTTTTCCTTGCTACCTCTAGATCCTCAGACCCCCCTGAAAAATAAAGACGTGTGAAAGTGATGATCTTTTTCTAACCACAAAAGAGAAAGTTTTCACAAGAGTCCTCTGATTATACAAAAGCATCCATAGTAGATTAAGAAAATGGCAGAGGGAATCTAAAAGCAGATACACATAAGGATTATACCTTTGGTATTAACTAAATGCTTCATGCTTAGAAGGTGGGCCCTGAATAAGGAAGGCTTCTGACTACATCTCGTGAATATACACTTTTTTATTTCATTGCCTTTGTGTTATACACCTCTGCCCGTACTGTTAACTGAAGAACTGGGCTTTGAGGCAAGGTGAAATGAGGTCTCTTTACTAGGCAAATTTTGCTATAGCAGCTTCTAATAAGAAAAAAATAAGAACCAGAGAAGATTGTTTAAGTATTGCAGAAAAGTAAATTTTAAAATGAAATTAGTATTGCAATAACATACATTGTGCTAGCTACACAGCTTCATTTGTTAAGAGGCCTGACTCAGCCAGGTACCAATTCCAAACGGCTTATCAGCAAGTCAGTGTTTGAAATACTAACTATCCTCACAGTACAGTTTGACATTACCTTAGCTCAAAAACCTAGGTTTCAGATAAAGTGGGACCTTTCGCTATTGCTAATGTACTAAAAGGGTAGACACTGTGTCCTTATGCCAGAAAAGAATCAAAACAGAAAAGCAATTACAAGCTATATTAATATAATTTATAATCCTGCAAAGTGTATTTCTTGTAGAAGCTAACAGAATAAAAGTAGACCGCCCAATAGTTGCCTGTTTATAGGATGGTTGTGAGAGGTCTTTTTCTGAGGGAACTTAAATTTTTCTACCAGTGTCGTAGGTAAACCCTGGCAGGCAGCTAAGCCCCACACAGCCGCTCACTCACTCTTCTCTAGTGGGATGGGAAAGAGTATGAGAAAGGTGAAAGTTAGAACTAATTCGGGGGTTGAGATAAAGACGGTTTAATAGGTAAAGCAAAAGCTGTGCACACAGACAAAGCAGAATAACTACTTCCCATTGGCAGGCTGATGTTCAGGAGAGTAGGGGTTCATCAGTAGGGGGTTGGAAAGACAAACACTGTAACTGGCAGTGTGAGAAGCAGAAAAGACCTTAACTCTGTGGACGCACTGTTCATCAATATCAAAAACATTGATATGTTATCAACACTGTTTTTCAGCACAGATCCAAAATATGTCACTACATGAGCTACTATAAAGAAAATTAACTCTGTCCCAGCCAAAACCAGAACAACCAGCATTTCATGTTCTACTATTCTGTTCGGGAAGAAAGCCTAAATGGAAATAGCTGCAGAAATCTGAATATATTAGCATATGTATTTTTTTCAACAATAGGAATTGTACCGTTTTCCCAGCACAGTTGCAAAAGATATACAAGTTGGAGTATTTTTTGGAGCATGGCTTCATGAAACTTTCTTGCACTAACTTTAAATGCTAAATGTCCATTTTCTAATGCAATATGAATTTCGTATGTTTAGCTGTAAGTTTTCTTGATGCTATGTCTGAAACTCTGATTTTGGTTTAATCTCTTCTTTTTGTCTTTGCTGGCTAGCTCTAACCAAACTTATTTCTTTCAATTTTCCCCTCAGGTGTTCTGTCACTCTGGTACTCTTTCCTGTATAAATACCTTCAGGTCTTCAAAGAGAAACTTTCTTCTCAGCACCCCCGTCTCCACCTTTCCAAATCTAAATATTAATATCTGTATCTTGTTCCATTACTTCTTTCTTACCTTTGACAAATTTTCCAAACTTTTTCCAAACTATTTTACTTCTGACCTCTTGGAGCATAAGTTTCTTTTCTTTATATAAATATTTCTCCTCTTTCTGTTTTAGATAATAATTCTGTTTTGCATCAGTGAATGCAAAACACAAATTTTGTACTCCTTCAATAAAGCAATGTATTTATAAAATCTGGAGCTATTAAAATACATACACAGCAGGAATGGGCATTTTTATTACAACTGAAAATTATGTGAATTACAGAATTTTTGTTATTTTTAAGAAATTTGTGTATTTCTATGTCTAGCACATGCATATGCAGAATCACAGATTCCTAGACACCTCTGCCAAAAGGGATAATGAGCTTCAGTAAAATCACACTCAACAGTATATCTCTTCCTTCCCACAGCTCTCATCTCCTACTAGTGAATTCAAAGTACTACAGAATCATGTATGTTAAAACAACAGTAGTCTGCTTACCTCCCCTTCCCAAATCGAAAGGAAGATTAAGGAAAATTAGATGGGCAGACTAGTAAGCCCTCAAGTGAAAGAAACCCTGTTCATTCAGATGGGATGAAAAAAGGGCTGAGTGATTTTAAAAGTTAAGGACTCTGGAAGGAAAATACAATTTTGCCAGTATCCTTAGCCTTAGGCTAAGAAGATAATAGATACTCTGCTTACCACAGCTTTTGCAGGATGACAGGAGGATGTATGTTCTACTTTAAGGACACAAGGCCTGGTTTCTTGGTATCTTGGACTTGGAAGTAAGAACACTGATAGCCACTGAAGATCTTACCAGCATAGAGGTTGGGTTCACCCTACTTCAAATATTGCTCTCTCTAAGTTATGTGTTCAGGCTAGCCTAGCTATCTATGCCTCTTCAAAAGTGAATGGAGAAAATCCCTTTCAGCAAGTAATTCTTCTCCTTCTAAAATAAATGAAACAGCTAGCTGCGATGAATCACTTTCTGGAGGAATTTTCTGTCTTCACTGATTTTAGATATCTACTTTGGTAGTTTAAATGGTTTTAGATGGTAACAATAAGGCAAGACAAATCTTGTCTACCAGGCCTACGCTTTTGGAACAGGTACTACTACTATTCAGTAAGTTGACATCATGCCCTTTTGAATGCAGTGTGTCTAGTTGTGGACTCCTCAATATCCCAGAGAGACACAGACATACTAGAAAGAGTCCAGTGGAATGCAAACATGACTGCTAAAGGACTGAAGCAATTGGCGTCATGGAATATTGAAAGGAGCCTCAGTCTGAAGATGAGTAGTTTAGGGGGATATCTAACTGTAGTTTTCAACTACCTAGTGGATGGCTATGTAGAAAATGGATGGAAAAAGTCATTATTTTCGTGAAAGTGCACAGTGAAAAGAGCAGAATCAAGTTACTCCCAAGTTACAGAACGGGAAATTCCAAATAGAAGAAAAATAACTGTAACAAGGAGTGTGGTCCAACACTGGATCTGGCTGCCCAAAAAGGCTGTGGAATCCTTGTCACTGGAAATACTCAATATTCCTGTGCACAAGGCCCAGAGCTGTTCTGATTGTGTAGTTAGCCCTGCTGAGCTAGAAGCTTATGATGCCCTCCAAAAGTCCCTTCCAAGAAAGTCTCTAAATAGTATTTAAAACAACTTCACTGTAGTTGAATGTCATACTAAGTAGAGGTGAAATGGCTGTATTATAGAAAAGCAAGTTCAAAAGATGCTACGAATGTGTAGAACTGTATAATCACAGACTCTCTGTCATTTCAGCATGAAAAATTAATTGAATTTACTGTGAAAACTGGGTCAGAAACAAATTGCCTTATGCTATTTGTCCATGGTTTATACTCCATAGTTTGGCCCAGTTTATTTTTAACACATCAAAATGAGAAGCTCAGTTTACCTAAAAATAGTTTGGGGAAAAAATATTTTTGTGAAAACACCACAATAAATAAAACTTGATGTTGTCAAACATCAAGCTTTGTTCTCAAAGAAATTCTCTATTATGTACTTACACATAACACTTACTGAACGATAAAATATTGATTGAGCCTATGACTTTGGCAGTGTTCAGCTTCAGATGCTTTGGTTCAAAGTTGTGAAGGCAAATGGGCAGACCTAAAAAGCATGAAGTGCGAGGACTTGACGAACCATTAAGAAGAGATAGCAAATAGGCTAACAACTCGATACTTAACATTTTGTATTTGCTGTAATGTCTTTACAATTTGCTAAAACTATACAAGTGCTATTTCCAGTAATACTGTTCCTTCGCATTACACTTACATACACTTTCATCATAAATATAAAAAGGAAAAAATATAGTACATGTAATATTCAATATTGAGTGTACCAATGCCACCCTACCAAGGAACATGGAAATGTAATTCTACTCTGGAAATAAACAGCATTCAAAACACTGCTTTTCATGGATATACTCACATTTACAGTGTATTTAAATCAGATCTTACTAATTTAAGAATGTTTTAGCACTGTTTACTCTGAAGAGCTGCAATTAAAATAACAACAATAATGAAAAAACATTACCATTATTATTTAATCACTTAAAGATCTGGACAACCAATATCATAATAAATTTAATATGCATGAGCAATAGTATCAATGGCCTTAAATTTAATTCAATTTTTGCCTGTTAAATCATAGCATTTACTAGAGAATTGGCTCACTAAAGTAACACTACAGAAAATCATGATAAATATATAGAGTACATATATATATCATGTACATATATATTACACATATATGGCCTAAAGACAGTTAAGATATTTGTCTTATAAAGTTGCTGTAATGTAGCATTATGTAAAGTAACTAACATGAACGTAATCACATAAGTAACTTTTGCCACAGATTTTTTTTTCAAATAATCTATTTTATGACTAAGCAAAATTCTGTGTTAGTCTGTTGTACCATGCTTGCTTCCAGGAAAAAAAACACTGACTACGGTAGCAACAGAACCTGGTCCTCCTGGTTTATGAAATAAAAACTAGCAGTGTCTTATAGTCCATTTTCCCTGCATTATCTGTGCTCTTCCCCCCAAACTAGCATGCACTGATATGTATTTCACTTAGGAACTCCAGAAACACAGCATGGCACAGTGTTGTCCTGCTCCTGTCTGCATCTCTTTTAAGATAATTTCACTCAGAATCTTACTTTTTTCTGCCAAGCACAACATCTACTGTGCCACACATCCTATTCCTGACAAATGTTTTCTGCAACATTCATTAGAACTCCACATCTTCTTTCAGCATTTTAGAGTTCCTTTTCCCTTTGTAACCACCATGTTTCATGCTAAAGAGAACATCTCATTAATTATTTATTCCTTGATTTAATGCAGTGCTGAATAAAGAGTAGCCAAATGGCTTCAGCTTACACTTTGCACTATAGAAAACCCTGAAAAAGGATTCATGTCAGCCACTATGATTCTCAGGCGTGAATCCTCTAGAGCAGCTGCATTAAACATTTTATCTAGCCCTTCTTTTGAATCTAATTTTCCCAGGTATTACCTTTCTGGAGATCAAGAAGAAAAGAGGTGTAGTCTGAGCAGCATGTCAAATGGGTTACTCTTACCCAGCATTTGTCTTTTCTGTAAATTAATGTCCTCTCTTAGCAACCCAGGAACGCATGACAAAACAACTCCTTCAAAGGGAATCACAGAAATCCTCACGAGAGCTTTCATTGTGTATATTTTTGATAAATTACTTTCAAAAACACTAGGTCAACCTCAAAGTGAAAGGTATATTAAAGAGAAAGATTTACTTCAAATATTAACAGCAAGTAGGTTGAAGCTCCTTGGGAAATAGATACTATTTCATATTATGAGAACAGGACATGCAGGAATCTAAGACTAGAATTATATCACAGATCATCATCTTTTACAGCTCCAAAATGTATAATTAGATTTCAGCTTTAAAATACTTTATATTTTTAATATTTAAAACGTGTATATAAGTTATAAAGAACAATATTTTTGTACTGGAGGAATGAAAGAGTCCTCCCTTGACAACACCTAAGCACTCAAGCAAAACACATAGCCTTCTGAGGGGAACTGGGAAAGGTGGAAATAAATGCACCATACAGAAAGATTCCTAAAAAGTAAGAAAAAAAAAAAAACTTTTTTTCATTCCATATGATCAATACACTTTTCACTGTAATGAATTAAGTCATATAAATGCCTCATGTCATGAGTCTCAAGAACAGGTTTGGTCTTAGGACAAAAATTAGGTTACTTCGCCTTCCCATCCCCAGCATCAATTAATTCTATAACCTGTAAATTTGTATTGACTCATCTCACTTATTTAGCTGTAGGGACCAAGGACTGCCAGCCTTAACCTAAAGAGCCTGGAAACTTTAAATGACATGCATTGGAATTTGTGGATTATCTCTTTGTCAAGTAGAAGTTTACACACCTAATTATTAATGAGATTGTTGCTAATCTACTTAATTAAAAAACTAAATAGTCTTTCCACGACTTTTAGCCTTCTGAAGATAAGAAACTGAAACAGAGTCAATAGGATACTACAAAACCTAACGCTTGTTTCAAGCAGATCATCTATTATAGTAAACACATCAGTCAGAATTTGGGTGATTGCTATTCCCACTCCAGTGTGTTCTCCAAATGGCAGAATACATTTCATTCAGGTTGGTATTTACAGAAGAAATACCACATGCTGTAGAGAAAAGGTTGCGGAAAGAGTAAGCATTTCAGTCAGCTGTTTTCTTGTGAGAAGCTTACTACTCTTGTCCCACTGCAAAAAATGTCAAAACTCACAGTAGACTTCAGCCATTATTCATTACACTTGCAGTCATTCGCAAGTGAAAAAGCTAACAGCAAATATTTGTAATCATGTTTCTGAAAATAGACAGGTGTGGTGATTTGATGTTCATAATGGCAGGTTTGAAAGAAAGAGCACTCTCAAAACTGTCTAAGTCAGTTCACCCACTTACAACAGCAACTTAAAACAAAAAAATATTGCACATATATATGAAAACTGTAGGAAAAAAAATCATCTAAAAATAATCAGAAATTTCCCTTGCATGGTTGAGAACAAACATTGTTAGTTCAATTAGCAAGAATTCAATACAAGAATTAATGTATGGTTAAGTTAGCCAGAGAATATCCATGAGATTCCCATATTCCTCTAAAAATATTCATATTGCGACACTAACATTCCAGAATCTAACATTTATGTAGCATTTAGTAATGAATTTCATGTCATTTTTAACCTTTTCACAGATATGAAGAGATAACTATCCCAACCAAAATCTAAATTTCTCAAGATTTTCAGAGAAGACAGGATTTCAATGACGCGTTTGGGAAATGGTTGCTGTTAAAAGTATTTGCCACAGAGTCAAAAATACTAACAAAATATGAGAGATTAAAAAAGGTAGATTCTCAGGGAACACAAAAGATGACCTGTTGAAAGCAAGGAGAATTGAGCTGAATTAAAATTTTGCTTCAAAACATATGTAATACCCCTATGACTGTAAGAAAATATCTGTAGTATAAATAGCAATCATAGAATCATAGAATCATAGAATATCCTGAGTTGGAAGGGACCCTTAAGGATCATCAAGTCCAACTCTTGATACCACACAGGTCTACCCAAAAGTTCAGACCATGAAGCAATCTTTCACTGTTGTACCAAAGTAATTCTAACTGCAACTCTTCTTAAAATTATCTTATATTTTATTTATTTCTCAATTGAACTTCTTCTGATATATTAGCATACTTATGCTGTTGCATCAATAAATCCATATTCACAGTGATGAAAACATTTGAAAATAGTAACTCAAAAGTGATATGTTTTTCATACATCTGAGTTCCACTACAGATGCTCACCAACTTGAACTGAAGTTTTGTGAATTGGAAGTATGTGGATAAATCAGTCATCCTATGTTTGTTCAGTCATATGGTTCAAAAGCTCTCTTTGTCCGAGTCAAAGATATCTGGACTTGTAACTATACAATAACTTCACTGAGTGCAATTCTGAGTTCATTGCAAAGACTGTAACTGAAGTCAGGTCCATAATAATTGTAAAAACATGAAACAGAATGACAAATAATAGTAAGTAAAATAAGTAAGTATGGATGTACAAAATTTCTATTGAGGATAACACCTTACTTTTCATAACTCTGTAGAACTTAAAATTTGATTTGATTTATTTCATTTTTGACGCTATTCAAATGAGGACAGTGCATTTCTGATATACTAATTCAGATATCATTTCTGATATACTAATTTATACTAATAAAACATGTCTAGACAGGAACATGGTTTTGTCTGTGCAGTTTCAAGCAGAAACTCTGTCAAGAAGATAGAATAATATCAAGTAAATCTGCAAGTCAATACCTACAAATGAAAGGGATACTTTTGGAGACATAAGTTCTGCCCACAGCGCATGGTTCAGTTTGAAAGAGATGACTGCTTCCCTCTTGCCGTGGATGTTCCTGTGCCTTCACCAGTTTCAGTGATAAGAAAATTACATTTCTGATCTATTTTTCCTCCAGCTTCCTGTTGATACTACCAGAAAGAACTCCATACCTGCAGTGCTTTGGTGACGTAGTAAGAAGTTTAATGTTGTAGACTATGGTACAGTAGGAATTTCAAAACTGCTCCTTTTTAGATATCCAAGCAAAATTAAAAGGAATCTCAAGACTGCACACATGTATGTGCAGACATGCTGACTCATATACTCAGTATGGACACTAATATGAACAATTTCACAGTGGGCTCAAGAGCACAGAAAAACATGTCCTGAAAGAGGGGGCAATGAAGCAAAAAAAAAAGATTCATTGAAAACATCTCATACTATTTGCAAATACAGTTTGCATTTTAGAAGAGCGTAAGTTAAAAGAGAAATTAACTATCTTCGATATGAATCTTAAAGAAGTAACACTGTTCTGAAGCTCTGACAATTCTTTTTCCTTCTGCATTTGTTTATTCATTGCTAGTGAATTTGAGTTCTGAGTTCCCTAAAATCTTCTCAGCAGGCCTACAACGTCATCTTCACCTAGCACACTTCAATTACATAGAGCTCATCACTTTGTTGTGAAAAGATATGCAGCATACTAAGTAGAGGAAGAAAATGACTTCTCAACTTGCTGTCTGCTCAGTTGGAAAACACTCCTTAGGTTTAAACTCTACACCAGGACAGATCTGGCAGATAAAGCAGAGGAGTCAGTTCAGTCTCATAAAACGGTTTGGTACAGAGTGCTGACTTAATAGTATCTAAAAGTGGAAAGTACAGTGCCAGCAGGGATGGAAAAGTAAACAGGTGTTGTCACTGCAGGAGAGAGCGATATGCAATGTTATCAGTATCCTTACTGCCTCCATTTCAGACAGTGTAAGCTGATTTATGAAATCTTGTGGTAAGAAAGAAAATCAGCAAGTCAGAAAGTAGCCAGACCTGCTACTCCCAGTTAAGTCTGAACACTAAGATATATCCACTGTGTCACTGCTAGTAAAATCATACAAGGGTCAAGGTCAGACAAGTGAAAGCGCTATGGTATTAGTTGCTGGACATATTAGGCTTATATGGCAAGGTTTTGATAGTGGAGGGGTGCGGGTGTGACCTCTGTGAGCAGAGTTCAGCAGCTGGCCCGTGTCAGACCAGAGCCAGCTCCAAAAGGGACCCACCACTGGACAGAGCTGAGTCAGTGAGTGATTCTGGCTGGGCCCCTGGGAGAGATGATTTAAGAAAGGGGAAAACAGACAAACAAAACAACAACAACAACAAAAAACACTGCTGTGCAACAGCAGCTGGGAAAGAGGAGTGGGAAAACGTGAGAGAAGCAGCCCTGCAGACCCCAAGGTCAGTGCAGCAGGAGGGCAGGAGGTGCTCCAGGTGCTGGAGCAGCAGTTCCCCTGCAGCCTGTGGCGAGGCCCCTGGTGGAGCAGGCTGTCCCCCTGCAGCCCATGGGTCCCACACGGAGCAGATCTCCACGCTGCAGCCCGTGGAGGAGCCCCCAGTGGAGCAGGTGGATGTGGCCTGGAGGAGGCTGCGGCCCATGGAGAGCCCCCACAGGAGCATGCCCCAGGCCGGAGCTGTGTCCCGTGGAGAGGAGCCCACGCAGGCGCAGGGGATCTAGGGGGAGCTGCCACCCATGGAGAGGAGCCGTGCTGGAGCAGTTTGCTCCTGACGGATGGACCCCGTGGTATGGAGCCATGTGGGAGCAGTTCTTGAAGAGCTGCTGCCTGTGGGAAGCCCCCACAGGATCAGTTCGGGAAGGATGGCATCCCATGGGAGGGACCCCACATGGAGCAGGTGTAAAGAGTGACCGTGAAGGAGCAGTGGAGATGAAGTGTCAGGGACTGACTGCAGCTCTTATTCCCCATTCTCCTGCACTGCTCAGGGGGAGGAGGTAGAGGAGTGGATGGGGAGAAGGTGTTTTTAGTTTGCTTTTGTTTTCTTACTGTTCTAGTCTTCTAGTGATAGGCAATAAATTATATTAATATCCCTATGCTGTTTTGCCTGTGATGGTAATTGGTGAGCCATCTTCCTGTCCTCATCTCAACCTGAGAGCCTTTTTTTTTTTTTTTTTAATCACATTTTCTCCCCCTGTTCCTTTGGAGGAGGGGGAATGAGAGAGCAGTTGTGGTGGAGTGTACTTGCTCATTACTGTAAAACCACCACACTGGAATGGAGCTTGGAAATTGAAATTTCTGTGCACAAGGCCAGTCATTCTATATTATAACATTGGTAACTCCTGAAAGCTTCATTTTGGACCTATTTTTGAATGGTCTCTGTTTATAATATTACCTACAGTATTTTGCCAAACAGTGATTGATTTTACATCTTAAATTCTAAATGAAATGTGTTTACTTGTTACGAAGTTGGAAATTAATGAGTTGGGCAAGAACAGAAAATAAAATAACTGCCTCAGCTAACTACATTCCAGCATGATATAACAGGGTTGGTTTCAAAGATGTACCTACTTTCTTCAGTTGATTAGATTAATAGCTTGCCTATGATATTTTCCAGCTAAATTATTGCTTCCCAAAACACATCATAAATGCAACCAAGAACTGACTGTTGTCCCAGAACTATTGGAGGTCAGGGACTATCAGCACTTTCAGTGGCAAAAAATATAATGCTACTTCGAATCTTTATGCACTGTTTCACATTTATCTGTACACAGAGTAATTGATTATTATTTTTGTTTTGCATGAGACTCAGAACTTCTCTCAAGTAGACCAGCATAAATTATTCTGATTCAAACACTTTCCTGAGATAGACAGTGCTTTGCTTTCTTTTAAAGACACCTCATTTTCTGTATCAGGCGGTAGCTACTATATCCATTTAGAAACTTTGCCTAGGGAAAACAATTAAAACAAACTTAATGACCTTTTTATTAGTTAAAAGGCTTCCTTATTAAAGTTCTGAGGTCTTTAGGTAAAATTCCAACAATACAAAGTTGCATTAAGGTTCAAAACTACACTGCTAGAAAGTTCTTTAAGGTGAGTACCCATCAATAGAAAGAGGAGAGAAAAAAGAACAGGAGGAAAAAAGTGAGAAGCCAATATTCAAGACATACAAAGACAAAGACATCCTGGCCTTGAAGGAAGTAATTCTGCAATACGTTTTATCAATGTAGAAATAAAAATACATAGTGTAGTTGAGGTAGCACTGTCCACTGATTTCCTCCTTCCCTGTTTAGATTAAATCTACTCCTCATTTTTTCCTCTGAGTTACGTACAAAAATATTATCATGCATCTTTAAGAAGCTGCTTCAGTTTTCCCCAGAAAGGGACATGAAAGTTTCTGCACATAATTGATGTGCTTTTGCAGCATTTTAGACACTTCAGTGCAAAAGGTTATGCATAATTGTGTTATATTGCTATCATTATTACACAGCATGCCCAAAGCTAGCTCTAGCACTTATTAGATACCCACAGGCATCCTACGCAAATAGGTACTGAATCCTCAAGTCAACTTTTTTTTTTTTTTATCTTAGATAGCAGAGATATGCTATGAAACTGTAGACAAGCTGGGCTGTAAGTGTGCTGGATGACAAGATGGGAATCCAAGGGGATTTTGGAAGACTGGAAAAATGGTGTTAAAAATTTCAGATGCAGTTCACTAAGAACAAGTATACCATTCAACAAATATTTACCCCATAAGTTCAAAGGAAGGAAAAGCACCTAATTAGCATTCCTTTAAAAAGGACCTAGGGCGTAATGTAGTTGAGAAGCTGAACAGATGTCAACAGCAATAGGATGTCAACAACAACAACAACAAATCTAGTCTACAGTAAGCACCTCTTCTTGTCTATAACACTCAAAAGACTTCTTTTACTCCACTCAATACTGGTAAAGCCCCACCTGGAGTATGAGGCTGACAGTTAAACACTGTATGCACTGAAGATGCAGAAAAGAGTGCAGAGAAAAAAACATCTGAGGTCTCAAAATGATCTACAAGACACAGTTGAAAGAAATGAATCTGTTTGGTCTACAGAAGAGAAAACAGAGCAAATATGACTTAGAAAGAAGCAAATAAACATTCTGCAAGGTTTCTCTGAATATCATTTAAAGAAATAGTAGATTTAAATTACAGCAAGAAATACTCAGAATAGGTATTAGAAAACACCTTCTAGCCTTCTTGGTTAGGAGATCCAAGGTCTGAGCAATTGTCTGGTTGTGGAAACTGTATCAATTTATCATTTTTTGGTTGTTCAAGAATTATGTCAGATTGGGGAGGATCAATGTGGCAATATTCTGGTACTCTTCCAGCCTTATTTATGTTGTCCAGTGAATATACGTGCACATATATGACTACATATTGCTCATTCATATTTTCATGAAGCCTGTTTTTTTTTTTTGAAGAACAAACCAGCAAAAACATCAACACAGTGATAACAGCGAAAAAAAATAGACTCAATTCCTGTCTTTATCTGATTAGTACACTGTATAACTTTTTACAGTCATGACATAAGATTGTCACTTCATAATTGTTCTTCAAAATAAAGGTATGAAATTCTAATTATGTGTATCATGGTTAATATTTATGCCACAGTACCTTTAACAACTGCAATGCTAACATAAAACTAATTATGGTCAGATGTGATGTACTTGTCTAACTTTTTGCTAGTTTCACTGAGTGATGTTATGTCATCAACATTTAAGTATGCACCCTATTGATTTCAATCAGAAGTTCTTCTTAGAGTCTGATGACACAATATGGCCTACTGATATTAAAGAGCATATGAATACATTTTAAGCAGGAAGATAAGCATAGAAAATGATCAAAATCTTATGTTTTGTCATGCTGCTTTATTTCAAAGTGGCTAAAATAGAAGAATCATACCAAATGTTTTAAATGGTGATAAAAAAAATGTAATACTATATAAATAGTGTAGAATATAAATGGACCACTTCAGTCTCACAAATATTAATTTTACAAGATCCTATACACCCACTAGTATCCTTGGAAGACACTAATTATCATGTTGATATCATGACTTAAAAACTGTGCAAAAAGCTTATTTTTTTCAGGACATACACTGTTGTGTAGACATGATATATTGTCCATAATATATGATCCTCACAGGTTTGTACTCTAATTTTGGAAACATTGCATTCTGTGTTTTTGTTTTGTTTTGTTTTGTGGTTTGTTTTTTTTTTTTTTGATCCTACAGTCATGGAAGAATCTATAACTGTTTTGGTTTTGACGCAAAATTACCTCTAATTTGTCTCATCACAATATCTACTCAAGTTTTATTAACTTTGGATAAGTAGCTGGATCCTGCTTTACTAAAGAGTGGAGCCACGTCTGTGTGGCAAAATCTCTAATTTCAAAATGCGACTCTGTTCAATGGTTGTCAGCTGATGGTATCTGCACCATCTATGTCAAGAAAGCAATAAAACAAGATGGATCCGGTATTTGCACATTGGGATCAAAGATGGTATATATCATCATCATCCAGAGCTGTCAGCTGTTTGGAGGACATTGACACTCCTGTATGGCCTATATGCTTTCCTTTCATTTTTGTGGATATCAGGAGCAGAGAAGAAACTTGTGGGCACCTAGATCATATGGTGCTTTGTACTTGGGACTGGTTGTTCAAAGGCACACTTACGCACAGCAATATCCAAGACATAGACATGGCTGCCAAACTGTGGATAACATTTCAAAGGAAGATAACAAAGAAAGCTATTAAAAGGTCAGTCTCTCACTGCACCTAGATATCTTTGCAGTTCACAGGCCTAGACTTCTGTTGTTTTGTATCTTACACTTTTAATTTACACCTGTGAAGAACACTGAAAATCTGCTTCAGACCCACAATCGTAAGCAAGTCCATTTATCTTGTATCAAATTGTCAGTAAGAGGTGACACAGCCAGAAACTACAAGAATCTAAACAGGGAATGTAAAAAATAAAATAGTCTAAAAAAGGAAAAAGGCAAAACACCTGTCAAAATATACAAGCAAATATTTTGAATCTGACAGATTCAGATTAGAGTTAAAATATAGAATCATAGAATACCCTCAGTTGGAAAGGACCCACAAGGATCATTGAGTCCAACTCCTGGCTCTATACAGGACCATCCAAAAATCAGACCCTGTGTCTGAGAGTGTTGTCCAAACGCTTCTTGAACTCCAACAGGCTGGGAGCCATGACCACTGCCATGGGGAACCTGTTCCAGTCCCAACCACCCTCTGGGTGAAGAATTTTTTCCTAACACCCAGCCTGACCCTCCCCTGTCCCAGCTCCATGCTGTTCCCTTGGGTCCTGTCACTGTCCCCAGAAAGCAGAGCTCAGCGCCTGCCCCTCCGCTCCCCTCGTAAGGGAGCTGCAGGCCACCATGAGGCCTCCCCTCAGCCTCCTCTGCTCTGGACTGAACAAACCAAGGGACCTCAGCCACTCCTCATACATCTTGCCCTCCAGACCCTTCATTATCTTTGTAGCCCTCCTTTGGACACTCCATTCTAGTTTTATGTCCTTCTTATGTTGTGGTGCCCAAAACTGCATGCAGTAGTGCTGGAGATGAGGCCACACCAGCACAGAAGAGAGCAGGACAGTCCCTTCCCTCAGCCAGCGGGCAATGCCCTGCCTGATGCACCCCAGGATATGGTTGGCCCTCCCAGCTGCCTGGGCACGGTTTTTAATAATGAGGGAATACTAAGCCATTGCCTCTGAAACCTCTGAAAATCTAAAAGCTTGAGTGAGTATAAAAACCAATCATCCTGTTTCAATAGAATTCAGCATTCAATTGGTCTCCATGTGGATGAAACATATCCCACACAACCACACACATCCTTTACGGAGCAGGGCCCACACTCTCCTAAACTGACCTATAAAGAAGTCTTATTCAAGCTAAAATATGCAAGAACAATAAAGAAAGTGTATATAACTTTGGACAAGGAAATCCTTTAGACTGGGAAATTGGCCCTGGAAGAACTGCTTGAAATTCCTTCAACAATAAATTACCAACTTTGATCAATTACTGCTCTGAAGAATAGAAGGTAGACATTATTTTAAAGTTGTGTTGAAGTGTTTTTATTTATTGGCAAACGCTGCCTTTCTGATGGCTATTACTGTGATTTTTCATTTCGCTGGCTCCTTTTGTTCCTATTAACTAAGCATTACTCAGCACAGACAAGCATTGTTTTTAAGAGCTGATTTACCCTTGCAAATGTAGAGGCTTTCGTACTACCAGTCTTCAAGGACAGCCAGGGCTAATTGAGCAAAGGTGGAGCGATAAAATGAGTAATTGTGTCAACAGGGACCGTAGTCCTGAAAAGTACAACCTGACTGGTAATTACATACAAGTACATGTCAACATTTATCCTGAGGGCCGTGAGGTACTAGTCACGGCTTTTGTTTTCTCAAACTCACTCCTGATACCTTCGTGCTCTGCAGTATTGGAAAGAGCTAGCACCCTGAGGTTATCCAACTGAGAAACTAGGTATCTTACATTGTTTAAAACATAGTTTCTGAAGCATACCAACATATTGTCTTTTAGTGTATTTCTGTACAGAAATTGTCTTTGGAGACATATGCCAAATAGCAAGCATATAAGAAAATATTATTTATTCATGTGGTATTTAAATATCTATAGGCATTAAACCATATAATGAGTGTTATCAGCAACATATTAAAGATAAAATAGGCACCTTTTTTTTTTTTTCTTTCAATTTCTATTACTTTAATCAGTAAAGCTGTGAATCCCCCAAACTGCTAAAATGTGTAAGGCAGAATTGAATTAAGTAAACTGCCAGGATTAATGGGGAAGATACTTTTCAAGCTGTATTTTGGCTGACCTTCATGATTTAATTGGCAGTGCTGTAGAATATCTAGTGTCAGATAAAGAACTGGTTGAATAGTTGACTGCAAGCATTGGATGAAAATGCAAATGAATGTAATTAAGATGGGACACAAACACTTGCATTCATATTTCCTCACATGTAGGACCAAATCTCTGTCATTTGGACCACACAACTGTGTTCTCAGACATGGATTTTGGTACCTTCAGTTAGGCGTCAAGAAATAAAAAGCCTATTTTCTTTTCTAGGGTTTTTACATTTTTCTTCCAACATGTATTTTCTCTCAAGTTATCAGATCCTTAACTAACAAAGTTGCAAAAATTTAACTTACTGAGCTGACCTCGAGGATGTGGGTATCAACGTGCTCTCTACCAAATGCTGGTACTTCTCGCTACAGTGCCATTAGCATCTTAGAAAACCTCGTCTGACTTTTCAGAGAAAATATGACTGCTATAATTGAATTTAATCTAGAGGTACATATAGGTTCCATGACTTGAGATGAGAAAAGAGGGTAAATGAACCAACCCCCTCACACATAAAATAAACTAGATAAAGAGGTCAGTCAGCATTATGCATATCTAAAATTTTCTTTTGTCCTTTGTGCCTCTCATTTATAATAATAGCCATCCCAAGAATCACGGAAAAATCTTAAGTAAGAAATGCTGTATTAAGTGTCTGTAGGTTTTGCAACAACAAATAAATGATCAAATTTTATGAAGTAAATTAGACACATTAAGGCACTAAACAATTCTAAGAATAATCTTTTTGCTGTTCTCTTCTAAGTCAAAAAAAAAAAAAAAAAGAAGAGACAAAAAGAACCCAAACCCCAGAAAACTCCATTTAAGTTCTTGAATCACCCTGAGGTTATTCCAAGGCCACAAATCTCTGAAGGGAAAGTTTCCTCTTCCCTTGAAGAGCTACCTGAAAAAAACACTGTTCTGAAAATGACTTCATGTCAAGGATATATTCAGGAAGATTTCTATAGTTGCCTGTAAGGTAACAGACTGGAAGAATTAGTCTTTTGCTTTTCAGAATCCATTGCACATGGAGAGCTTCAGATGATCTATTACTTCAGACAGTGAGAGACAACTCCAAATTAAAATTTCCTTTTACATAGCTAGAAAAAGATGGATTGTAAGACTGCCTCCCTGTTTTGTTGTTGTTGTTTGTTTTGTTGTCCAATGCTTTCTTTGCCTCAGTAAACTCTAGCTGTTTTTTTCTTCCTTCCTTGTACAGGCTTCATCCTCCAAAAGAGAGGGGAAAAAATAAAAACAAAAACATTGAGGAGTCTTCTTTGGTTACCTGTGAGAGTGAGAAAGGAAGACTGCCCATATCTAACAATCTTTCACCATCGTTCACTAGACTGATAACTGAAGATGAACACTTCAATGTGACATATCCAATTGATGTGCTAATTTATCTGTGCTTCACTTACTCTTGAAATCACAGGGTGAAACAATCTATCACAAATTGAATCCTGTGTATACTACAATTAGGCAATGGTGACGCATCTTTATGCAAATAAGGCTTCCAAGCCACTTGCTACTTGTGAAGAAGCAGCAGCTCATGATATTACATTTCACGGATTCTCAAGTGTTCACGTATGATGCCGGTTTTATTACTGAAAAATAGCGAGGACAGAGACTAATTTTGGCATAGATTACTGGTCTACACATTGATTATTTTAATTTTTAAAATACAGAGATTTCAACACACAAAACCATATTTTAATTCTCCCTGTATGCTTGTGAGATAGCAAGAGACCTGCAGGTCACTGCAGTAATGATAAGTCACTGACTCATCGTGTATATGTAAATTATGTAGCCTGTACTATTGGGAAGCGATTTACATTGTTTGTAGTCTTTTTCATAGTGATGGCTGCAGTGAGTAAACATGGGAAAAATAAATCCTATTAAAGATCTTTGCTTTTAGCTGGTTCTCAGGGTGGCTTGGTTTAGAATGAGTTCCAGTTTGGACAAAAATGAAATATGTCATAACGGATTTTATAAAGGAAATTTGAAAAGCTACTAGGAACTGAATTTATTTTCTCCTACAGGAATCAGAAGTGGTCTTATGCAAAAGTTAGAAATGCTAGAGTCTATGATCATGAAACTTGGCTCTCATTTGATTAGCTACTGGTCTACTTAACATTTTCTGAAAAAGGCAGAAAGCTCTTTCAAGTGCTGTTTCCTAATACATAAAACACAAACAACCATCCCTTCCCCAATTCTCTCACAAAAAAGGGCATTCAAAATAATGGTCCTTTAAGGTAATTGGGCAGTTGGGTCAGATGACATGTGAAAAGAGGCTGAGAAAACCAGATTTTTGAATCTGGAGAAGATGAAGGGACTGTCTTCATCTACTTAACGGCATGTTTCAGAGAGGATACAGCCAGTCCTTTCTCACTAGTACACACTAAAATATATAACTTGACATTTAAAGGATACTGCAAGAGGTTTAATTTTATCTCTTACCTTATAGTAGAAGGCCCAGGCAAAAGCTTTAGGAGAAAAAAGAAAGCTTTTTCTATTATTTTTTTACATGCAAGCAAATTCATATGTTCATAAATATATTCGTAATGTCTAATTAATACCTATTGCTTTTGCTAGATTTATAGGTGATTGGGAGGAATTTTGTTGAGAAGTATCACTCAGAGAAAAACACTGTTATACCTTTTATGTCTTATATGATCTACCCTGAATAGACATGTAAGCAGTTCTGAGCCCTACCAACTGATGCATTAAAATGGATTTGTAAATCATTTTCAACAAACTTACAACAGAATTACTACCATTTTATTAAGTTAGAATCTTATTACAATCTAGCTGCTTGATTGGTATGTATTTTTACAACTGAGCACTCTGAATTGACAGCCTATCCTGCCTTTATTGTTCTTTCTAACTAACAAATAAGGTCACTAGTAGCTTTCAGAATGTTAAGAAAATTTCTGTATAAGAAAATATAAGGTGATTAACTTATATCAATGTTCCTAGGTTTAGTATTTCATCCATAAACTCCTGCAAAGCTTTTCAATACGGTCAATGGTACATAAATTAAGGGAGCACCTGCTAGCATAAACTGGTAGCATAAAAATAGGAAAAACAAATGGGACTACTAAACAGTGTTCTTAGCAATCCTCATTATGCTAGCAAAGAGCTAGCTTAGTGTTCCCCTATTATAACTAATTTCCACCTGTGGAGAGCAGCTTTTCAGGACTACATCCTTATGATAGAATTGCATTCCCATGCAGTTTTTACCTTGGGCTTCTATAGCAGCACTTCATGCCTATACTTGCATGGTCAAGACCTGGATGACCTGTGATGGTCTCACATTTTCAATACAATCTAATTCTGTCTCATCACTGTACAATTCTATCCCATATGCCCCATCAGTCTAGTGCAAGCTGTTTCAGTCCTCTGTGGTCCTTTTTGCAACAACTCAAAACTTGCCTTGACTGCATCATTTATTGTCTGCCTTCTTAAATTCGCCTTGTAGTCACTTCTGTTGCAGTTTTTTCTCTCTCTTGCAAAACATTTAATGGCTCTCAGAAATAGCTGCTGTATTTCACCTAGCTCTATTGCCTTTAATATTGGTAATGTCAGCCTTTGTTCATTTTCACTGTGTAAATACCCCTACTACAGTAAATGTCATCTCAATATAAACACTTTAGAACATTCTTCATGAACTACTACATAAAGATATACATTTTTACCAAGCAGATCAAATTCAAAATACGTGGTAATTGGGCCGACGTACCAGTGCACACTGCAAACATAATGTCTTGCATCATATCTTGTAATGACCCCTCAGCTCATAGGGAAACTCACAGGCTGTGAAATTTTTGTACTTTTCTCTCAGCACTTTAGTTGAATTGATACACATGTAACATGCTTCAAGCAGTTCTGCTGAGGGGAAAAATACCGCAATGGCTAAAGAAATTAAACAGATAAAGAGACCTTGGAAGAAAAAATGAACATGTGAAAAAGATTGTTATCTGTTTTATTGCAGAACATATTTTCAGTAAGAATAACAGCAAAAAAAGACCAAGAACTAGGAAAAAAACAGGTTTCATCAGTGCAGCCAATGACTGCACTGAGTTTAAATTATTTACAAAATTCAAGATGTCTGAATGTTTCTAATGAAATCAATTAGAATGATAAAAAGCGTTGTAAAAATGTTAAGTTTCTTCAAGAATCTACTTAAAAAGAAATGTAAACCTAATGAACTTTTTTCCTTGTGAAATCATAACTTATTCAAAGAGGAAGCAAAGCTTGCAGCAGTTTTGTGCAGTGATACATCATTTGCTTCACGTATAAACAAGAGATTAAAACCCCTATTTCCGTGCAGAGCACAGTTAACAATGGAGCTAATACACAAATTTTTGGTGCTTCTGTGGCTATCAATTCTCCTGGCTCTCTCCTTGAAAGAGTTATGCAAGAACTCGTAAGAATCATTGGAAGAGGGGAGCAACTCTTGTGGAGTTCTCCAAATTTGTCTGAGAGATGGCCATGGTGAGTCCAAATAAATCCCATACTAATTTGGTCTGAAAGCAATTTCTTCAGTTTCCAGTGCAAATATAGATTGATTTTTATGTAATTATATATTTTTAAATTTTTTTTTTCCAGGCAAAGGTCTGGCCCACACAGGTGCACAGAGATGTGTTCTATAATATGCATTTTGGAGCAATCCTTTTATAACTGATTCTTCTCTTAATTATCAATACTCCACAATCATCTTGTCACTGCATAATTTAAAGAAAACCTCAGAGGATACTTTAAGCAATGCAGGAGGGAAAGGACTTCCAAAAGCTGAGGTGTGTTACACCCATTGCTATATCAGCATCTCAGAGGCAATTGAGATGTCTGAATTCTGAATTACCTGTGAATATTTCAGTATTCAGTTCTATTTCCACCTAAGTAAGGAAAGTTACTGCAAAAAAAAATGAAGAACATCTAGGAAGCATAATCTTAAGAAAAAAATCCAACAAACAAATATTTGATATACAATTTTCAACATGCTTTTAAAGTCAGTAAAAATTATCATCATCATTTTATATCTGGAGAAATTGAAATGGTAACTTAGCCTGTATATTGTTGATCTCTTTACACTCCTAAACCTGCTAGATCATCCTTTTGCTAGCCAAGCCTGTGCTGAAAAAACTGTCAATGTCCCATGATTCACCGAATCCAGGTCTACCTAGTCCTGGTCCTTCCTCTGACAGCTACCAATCTGTCCTAAGTCTACCAAAGCCTAAGGACTTCTGTTAAGATTTCCTTGATTATGCTTCTGCCTTCCCCTTGCCACTGCATGGATCCTACCTCTTCCTTCTCTTATCTGCTCTTAGTTGTGGCTATGCTGGTGCTGAAACCAGAATAACAAGCCCATTGGGATGCAACTGGTTATGTCCAAAGTCATTCTGGTACCTCTGCACTGCAGCAGAGGAACAGTACAGAGGCCCTAACACTAGTCCTGCACAAAGTTAGCACTGATCCGCGTGGCTCATTGTTTGGACTGCATCAAGAGAAATGCCCACTTGTAGAAATCACTTTCCCAGATCACATCATCTTATTTTGTGGGTTTCAGATTTATGCAGAGGCAGTAAATGTGCAATAAGCTGTGCAAGGTAGGCAGTAGGTCTTCCAGTAACAATATCTGCTACATATGAAGACAATGATTTCTCTCCAGTTGGTTCACTGGGGAAACAAAGTTCATTAGTGATATCTACAAACACCGGGATTCAACCAATGCAAGCCAGATCAAAATAGCATTGTGAGAGTATGAGAATTTTAGTGGATTTCAGCTTGCAATATAATTCGCCTAAGATGGATGTAGCAATCTATCCAAAGACTGTAGGAATCTAGCTTAATAAAAACTTATAGAGAATGAGATGTCCTTTTGCTGCTTCCGTATTATAATATGCTATTTTACAAAGTACCTGACTTTGCTACACAAATTTAAAAAAAAATGTAATCTGAGCAGCTGTAGAAATCTATGCAATTTTGAAAAACTAATTGTGTAATTCAGACAAAAATCAACAGTTTCCAGAATAGACATTTGCAGAATATGAAATGATAACTAATTAAAACTGTGGTCTGCTAACAGCTACTCCCACAAGGTACTATGTGTAAGACTACACTCTAAGTTACTACTACAAACCTTCAGTTTTATTGACTTGAAAGCATATAATAGAAAACACCATGTACTGTGCATAACTCTGCATGATTGATATCACATAATCCACTACTATAATACTCCAAAAGATGAAGAGGCAGTAGCGACCATGTGATCTTTTCAACTACTGGTCTGATCCAGAGCAGTGTTATATATCTTTTCAAGGTATCTGGAAACCAAATAAAAATGAACATTGACTAGGTGTCTGATGGGTGACTTCTCTGGCATTAATACTTCTTAGTTCATGGGGAAAAACAAGCTGGTTTATGCTTAGCTGCAGGGCTGAATGGGAAACATGAAGATTGACTGAGTGGAATAATAAGTGCCACATGCATGAGTAGATGGGACTACTGTTAAGAGTTTGCGGCTCAGGGGAGAAAGGTGGAACAGTGTAAAGGATGATTTTTGTGGCAACAGTGGGAGACCAGTCTGCTTTATTTGAAAGGCAAAAGAGGGCTCACTGAGCTATTCACACTGAGAAGGAGCACAGATGGTTTATTGACATATTTATCAGTCACTCCAGTGACGGGGTAGCAACTTTTATGCAATGACAATGGGATTTATGTTTCTGAAAAGCATTTCAGTAAGGATTTAATTTTCACCAAATTCACCCACAGATGTATGCATACAAATCTAACTTCCTTCAGTTAGCATGGCTGAAGGCAGTTAAGAACCTCTAAATTATACTGTGCTAAATACTGAAATATTAATTAAAAATCCTTATTCCTTCCAGCACCAATGTAAATCTCACTGGCATTGCTGGGAATTTTGTGGTAAAGAATAGAAGAAGAGTATTTGGCAGGTAGAAATTCATTCATTAATCCATTTCAATAAAATGATAAATGTCATCCCAATTTGAATGAAATAGCAAATAAATACTATTTTTGTCACAGAAACAGATAAGATGGTGCTGGATAAACTGATCAAAAGGCTTTCTAGAGCTTTGTAGAACAGAAAGGACAATCTTTTTAAATAGTCATCATCGTCATTTGTACTTACATAGCACCTTGTCATCCTCAATGCTGCAAATTCTTTAATATGAAGCTTGAGTGCACATTGTGAAAATAAAGGAAAAACAGCTTTTTAGAAGGGATCACCTCTGGGATAAGTTGTAGTTTAAGTGAAACTACTGATTATGCAAAGTGGTTTCTTTCTCATTCTTACTCAAACTGCTAAACAATTCTGTACTGCAATGTTGAAGAGAGCATCACAACAGAAGACTGAAACAAGAGGAGAATACCAAGGAGCTTGGCTGTACTGCAGCACCTTGCTGATCAGTTCATACTCAGTCTTTGCTCTGCCAGAAAACTCTAGTCCATCCTTTCGTTAACCCTGGGGATCCACAGAGGTTTACAAAACAAAACGGCTGTTGGAGAGGAGATCCATTTTTTTTTTTTTTTGACTTTGTGAGGTAAGAGACTGGTTTGCAAGTTTTTTTTGTTGTTGTTTTTTTTTCCCCTCCCCTCTAATTTCCAGGTTCTTCAGAACAAATCACAATGTTTTCATGTTCACTCTGTATTTGAACATTCTCTCCACAAGGAATTGGTCACAAATATTCAGAATTTGTAGTATACTGCACAAAAGTAATATGCCACCAGTTCCTAACTGAATGAATGTTTGAGGCAGCTGAAACACCAACTTTTACAAATTTAAACATTCTACAAATATTCCTCCATATTGCATTATCATTCACTTTCTGTGAATGTTTCTGCCAGCAAAACAGTATTTTTCATATGCTGGTATAAAACAAACGTGAATAAGGGTCAAGCTTCTCTGAAGCTAGTTTATCTTAAGTACTCTGATGAGATCTATGGAGTATTTCATTTAAAAAAAAAAAACAAAAACAAACAACTGACTATTTGTTATAGCTTCTGTTATTAAAGTGAGATTTCAACATACATACCAAGTGAAGAACATATTGTTTCCATGGTATTACATATCCTGAAATATGTTTTCAGTAAGAACAAGGAAGACATGTCAAATAGAAACAATGTATTCTCCACTGCTGATCAAAGCAAGAGAATGTGTGTGACAGAACTGATTGTCTCTTAGAACAGCAAATACATGATGCAAGGAAAATAGACTTCTCATTTTTAGATTTTATTCCATCTGAAATAACTTAAGAGTATTTTAAGTTGAAGTAAGAGACCGACATCCTTTTCAGGTAAAGTACTAGTTCTGTTATACAGGATGTGGATCCACAGCAATGACAATTTAAATGCTGTTCCCTAGATCAGATGGGACAACTGACATCAGGAGCAGAAGTTTCTTCCGTACATTCGGTCCTGTATTTTGTCTGTCTTCATTTGATTCACTGAAAGTATCTTCATTTTATACAATGTCTCTTTTGTATGTGTGTTAATTTGAATCCTACACAGTTAATTGTTCAGTTTTTAAAAGAAAAAATTGTCTTTTATTGAGCATCTATATAGCTCTTGCTCTTTCAGAAAAGAAAGTGCCAAGAATCTACCAGAAATGATTTTTTCCATAGAGTAAACAACCTGTCTCCATATATAGGATCTATAGGATGCTTCAGGATAAATATATATACATTGCCAACATTCTCCCCCTTTTAAGAAAGTCATTGTGGTCTTTTGCAAGTGGATGTACAACAAAAGCACATAAGATAAGCCTTTATTATTTTCCAAGGATTGGTGGTATCCTAATCAATTCTAACAGACTTTCAAGAGATATTTGTCAGGAGACTAGGAAAATCCAAGGATTAGTAATAGACAGAGATCTTTTATAGGACACCATATCAAACACAAAAGAAATTGGAAGTTTTAATCGAGATGATGGTTTGGCAGTTTTAGACTGATTTCTTGCTGACATAAAGTAATTGTGTTGCCATCTGAGATATGAATTGAGTCTTCTCAGCATAGCCAGCCCAATCTAAAGTCTGTAAAGTCTGAAACAACCACACCTAATAAAATGCATTCTGTTCACCTGAATGTAGATGAGGAGAAATGTCATTACCCAGTAGGGACTACACTGTTAAATTAAGCTTAATCATAACACCGTTATTCCTCCATTCCTACAGAAACCATGACAAAACATAGCTGACAAACTAAATACGAAGCATTTGCACATGGCCTAGCACAGAAGTCTTAAGCTGAGGCAATAAGTAGTACTGTGCTCCCTTTGCCTTTGCTTAGCCTGCCATACTGTGGAGTGTTTAGTAACACATGGTAACTTTGCTAAAAAAAATTACTTCCACTTAAAAGCAGAAATCAAATGCTAAAAGAAAAAAAAATGGACTTGGGACTGGAGGGGACTGCCAGGTTCATAGAGTCTGCTTTCAGAGGCCATTATGCCATGCAGTGCTTTTCATGAGGTAATGATGTAACACCTTAAAGTAGCTAGGGCTTTCCACCACTACTCTAATTCTTATTGAGAAGCTGTTCCCAACGCTCACCACTCTGTTACTCAGGTGAAAGGTACTCACGGTCATTTAATATTTAGTTTTTCTCGTACTAAGAATGATGTAATTACAGTATCTCATTTTCTCCCTGGAACCATCATGCTCAGAAAGATCCTTTGTATTACCTCTAATATTACAGTAAAGTATAAATTTGTTTTCTCAACAAAATGTTTAATTCTTGTGATATTCTAACACTAATTATCTCTGATCTTAAGGCTCTGAATATTAGGCTAGACCCCCAAGAAATGAGGATATCATCCATTCATATTCACCACACTACCATGCTCCTCTGAAGGACACTTATCTCTACAGGCAAAACACATGTGCAGACAGAATACTGGCCTGTAAGTTAGAATCAGCATTTACCTGTTCCTGTGTATTTTAGTTAATAAGACATACAACTTGTAAATTTTTTCAGACTAACTTAGTATTTACTTTATTTCCATGTGTTTATATTAACCTAAATCCAGTCTCTTCTGCCCTCCCAATCCAAGACAGTCCTATAGTGATCCAGAGCTGTCATAGCTCTTACTGAAACATCACACTCTATAACACAGGTTGCATTAGGGAAAAAAAAAAAGGTTAAATAACACATTTGAAAAAAGACAAGATCTCAGGATGCCAAGGGAACAGACCAGTCTCTCTGTTTCTGAGGATATGCAGTTAACAAGAAGCTTTTTTCATCCTTCTACTCCAAGCAGAATATAATAATATAATATATATGAATACATATATAATTCTTCATCTTTTCTGAAATTCTTGCTGTAAAAAGAACTGGCACCTAGATCTGGACCTCCATAGTACAGGTAAGCCTTGTTTGCAGATCCGTATAAGATATAAATAGTACCTAAGACTTTTAACTGTCTTTCATTCAGTCAGTTTAATCCCAAGCAAAATACTCATCTCATCCCCAGCACTTGTAAAGAGGAAAGGAATGATTTCTGACAGCATGTAACATCTACACAAAAGGCTTCAGTTTCTATTTGGGGCCTCCTGACATACAACAGAAGTATTAACTGTAAATCATGATACTTAAAATATTGTTAGTAACTTAGAAAAACACCATTTACTCACATGGCTTTCAGATCCCCCAAAAATTGTTTTAGTGGTTTTCAACCTCAGAATCAAGTGCATACCTAGATCCAAGAAGTTAACATGTAAACAACCAGGGCAACATCCACATAGCCCTACAATATATACCTTTTGGCTGGAGATAAAACCGTTGCGAGTTAGCAAGGCAGTATCACATTCATAAAGTTAAGTGCTTTTTAGAAAAATATCTAGTACAGTTCAAAAGAGATACATCTTACAGCATGCACATTACTTAGGCAATGTAGTCCAACTATATTGTCTGTGTAATTCAGTTACAAATAGAGTTTTTAATTCTTAATTAAATAACATCCAAAAGGCAATGAAACATTCCTCAAGCACTTCTCAGATTAAAGACCGATAGCTGTTATTTTATTAATGTTTCTCAAGAAAATTCTGCTGTATTCTATAGTAATTCACCAAAAAAACTCATTTAAACATCACTTTTATAAAAATTAATTTTATTACATCAGTAAAATTGCAATATGAAGAAATACGTTCGAAATACATCACACTCTGCAAAAAGTTCTGCTCAAATTAATGGCAGTTATCTTTATGAGAAAAAGAGACTATGAATCCAAAATTACAGTTGTATAAAGGGTACAGAAACAAGAGAAAAATGAGGGAAGGAGACATGAAGAACATATAAGTGAGCCTCAAATGTTCTTGACTTGATACCTAGCCTAATACTTTTCAACCCCTAGTAAATATTTATTGGAAGAGTTACAAACAATGGTAAAACATTTTGAGTAGGTTACAAGCTACCAACCTTCTGAACCCCTGTATTCCGCAAATAAGTCACTCTGAGCCCTTCACTGCATCTGGTACAGCTTTTCCAGACCACCCAACGTGGAATGGATGTGATTGGAGCAGTAGCAGTGTAGCTGCAGAGGAACTCCCACATACCCTCTATCCCCTCTACCCAAGGCCTTAGCAGCATCAATCCTCAGAAGAAATACTTTTGGCAGCACTTTTCTTGCAGAACAGTTACCAGGCCATTGGGCCAACAGAACATCCACATTGCTGGTACTCACATCAGGCAGAATTCAGAACACCTGGGGCATTTGACCTCACAGACCTCCCCGTAACACTGCTGTGCTTGTATAGGAGAAAACATTGTAATGCCACTGTCATTAGCAGTGTTATTTTTAAGGCTTTTTGAGTCCCCATAATTAATTTATGTACATGCTAATAGAGAACTGGACAATTTCTCCAGAGGTGTAGCAGGGCGATCCGCTAAGCATCAACTATTATTTTTAAGGTCTGTTTCTATCTTCAAAACAAATTGCCATAATAGATTAACTTCATAACCTTCAGCTGGAGCTCCTAGTGTTCTGATGAAATTACAGCTGTAGGCAAACAAATAGCTGCTAAGTAACTTAAATAGCTCTTTTCCCTTGTGTATGATGTGTCAGTTAAGTCTGTGACACAGAGTATAAGCACAGTTAATATAAAAGTAGTTATTTTTTTCCCCTAAGTAGAGCTGCTATAATTTTATAGGTTTTTTTTGTTTCAAGTTGCCTTCCCTTTTTCCTTATGTTGCTTATACTACATGTCTATCTCCTTGCAACTTGCAACACAAGCAAAAACCAGAAAGCTGGGATCCAGATTTTCAAAAAAACCTAAGATCTTCAGAGCCCTGGTTAGGAGTACCCAGTTTACAATGCTTATGAACCAAAATCCCATAGATTTTGACTGAAGTTACAAACTTCAATATCTCTGCAGAATTAGGGTTGACAGTATCTTCAGATGAACATACAAAAATTTAGATACCCAAGATCTGTGACCTAAAAAAAACTGATAAAGTGCAAGATTTTTAGAGGATATCTATATCATTACTGAATAATGAAACAAATTATCTATATCCTAGGCGTAATTCTATTGAATTCAATGACATTGTATCAGCTCTGAATTTGACAAGTAACTTCAAATGCCATTTACTTCAAAAACTGAATTTTTCAGTACTGGAGCTTTTGCAACAACTGAAAACTGAATTGTTTACTGAATACATGAACTACATGTAATAAGACTTCTCTATAAACCAAGCAAACATTTTAAAATGTAACATATCAAAACCAGGGACTGTATAATAGAAGTACTGACAAAGTATCATAACAAAAAGGGATGTTACCACAGAGAAAAAAGCGAAGAAATGCTAAAGAAGAGACTTACTAATATAAAGAACAGCTGAATTATTCGCTCTACTTTTATAGCAAGAAAATGGAACATCTATACAGACATAAATACTTTGCAGGCAGAACTACTTCAGGCACGTATTTCTCAGATAAAACGGTGTGATCGTGAATAAATAGTTTCCAAAGGGGTGTTTTGAGTTTGAAATAAATGTTTGTTTTCTCTGAGGACTACTCAGCTACTGAATGCCTATAGAGAGAGAAAGTTGTGAGGATCAGACATAGATTTTTCATAATTATACAGGTTTATGTAAGGTTTCTTCATTTACCTCGTTTCTTCACTTCTTAATGAACATTAACAGTAAGTTTACTTGGGACCCTGAGTCCAAGTATTCTTATTGATATTGATTTTAACAAAGGTATTCAGATTCAAAGTGCCACAATGAAAGGATCGGCTTCATATTTTGTCTTTTTCCCTTCATGCAAGCCTCACTGTTATTATACAGATGCAGTAGCACTTCCTCTATTAAGAAAATACTTTATTTAAGTAAAAACTTAAATAATATATCATATTTTTTCATGTGAAGAATATATCTTTTCCAATAGATATGACAAATCTGTGAATAGATTTCTTGGGGATTTGAAAGTATGTTGCAGTTTCTGAGGCAGAATAATAATTCTTGAAGCATACCTTCAGCATAGATTTGTAAAGTTGTTAACATTTTTTTTCTCCTTATTTTTCATATTGTATTGAGTTTCTGATTGCTCAGAATGAATGCTGGTTTCCACTGCATAGTAGAAACTGCATTAAGGTAACATTGCCCGATGGGACTTAGGTCTTTTTTTCCTCTACAAACACAATGGTAAAATCCCATTTGGGGATTGGTGAAATCCAAGACTTTTACCTTAGTTGTAAAAGTATTGAAGTTAATGGATTTTTTTGTTTGTTTAAGGAAAGAGGAGTCTGACTGATGAATTACCAGTTTCAGCGATACAGAAAACACAGCTTGCTGTCTTGTCAAAAAAGAAGTATTTTGACATATATATGAAGTTGTTGTCATATACTTCAACCTCTACTAAAATATGAAATTTGCTTCCTCTGTTTGGTTCATCACCACAGATTACATTGATTTCTTATATATAGAAATAAGGGCTTCAGTGCTACTGTTTCTCTCTCTCTCCTCAGTATAAAAATTACACAGATCTCCAAGAGCTAAAAAACAAGTGTATCCTGTCCAACTTCCAAATTTCCATCCTGTGCTGCTGTGAAGTCATTTCCAGTAATCAGCGATCACAGCTTAGACACTCAAGCTGAAAGAGTAACTTAGTCATTTTATTGACCAAAATCTCCAGGCACGTAGTCCACATTTATTTATGTGGGTACAAGACTGTCTGGTTTTGTTCAACAGTAGAATAAAGAGAAACAAAGACCCTGATTTGAACTTCTAGTTGCAGGAGAAGTGTAGCCTAGGAACTAGAGATGATTTAATTAAGCACATGGTTTTGGCAGATTTTCCTTTGGAGATAACTGGGAAGAGGTAATTATGCAGAAGGTACCAACATTAGTTTAAAAAATATCAGGTAGTACATATTTATTCTTTGGTTCCTGGCTTTATGCATCTTCTCATCAGTTAAAAGGTATTTATTTTCCCCATAAACCAGTAGCCAATTTTAGATAACTGTGTTTTTTTATGTGACATCAAAAAGTGTGGTATGTTTATGATTTGGTAGTGTCAGAGACTGCCTGTCTCATTGCAGTAGCTGGCATCAGGTAGGAGAGTCCTTCTAATATTGTTTGTGGGCAGATTCTGTGACTGGAGGCTGGGTGATTTCAGCACGCAATCCTTGCTTTTGGAACTTGTCACCTTACGACATTGATCTGTGAATCTAAATTAAGATTCATATTTTCAGCCAAAACTTTGTCTCAAATGTGCTATATCGTCTTCTTATAGATTTATAAAATCCATTTCCTTTTAATATGTGTAACAGTAGAAGTCATAAATCCCAATGTCAGTCATGTCATTATGGTGGGTACTTTAGGCAGTAACTTAACTGCCCAGGGAGCTCAGACTTTTAGGATTTGACTCTGCCATTTGCAGTTTAAACAGACAGAGTAGAAGTGCAAGAAGATTCCTCCTTACAAAGCACAGATCGGGAAGGGAAATATTTTTCCTCCGTGATTTGAACAGTAATAGAGCATTGTTCATTGTCTGTAGATCAACAGATACCTTCAGAAAGTGGTCACAGTATTTGACTATGCCTCCAAATATTATTGTACATATGCAGCCTGTAGGCAACAGGCCTCACAGCTGACAGTACACAGCTGGTGTTCTAAGCTGCACAGAGATTACAGTATCTGCAGTAAATCCATCAGAGGTTTTAAGATACTAATTGGATCTGCTGCAATTTGGAAATTCCTATATGACTGTGAAGATGCAATGAATCGTGCTCAGCCTTCTCTGCTGTTAGCACACAGCAGGAATATTTATGACAGCAGATAGCATTAAAATCATGAAGGACATGCCATGGTCACATCCCTGGAAGATATATGTGTATACATACTGGAAAATGTAATACAGTAGTGTATTTATCACCTATGGCTTTGCATAGGCGCTTGTCACTTATAAAAGTAATAAAAATTGATGTGCGTATTTAAATCAAGCTTCCTACAAGTTTTCAGTCACATAAAAAATGGTGCAGTTAGGCAACTAGATTTACATAATGCTCAGTATATATGCTGAGGTGATCTTAGCACAGAATTTTCAATGAATTTTTTAAGAGATCATTTTCCTTTCTTTGCTGTTATATTAAGCTGAAGATTCAGTATGTTTTTATTTGTGTTGCAATGAAAGACTTAGCTATACAGCTGTGGGTGCTGTTTTGATCATGGTTTTTAATCTAAAGCCTAGAAGTCTGCTTCCAGTAGTTTTAGTCTGCATTAATTATGTTTATTGTCTTACACTGATACCAGAGAGAGGAAGATCATTTTTCAACTTACAGACAAGCCTACTGTTTTCTGCACACCTTGCTTCTTCCTATCCTTGGAAGATTTGTACTTATACCACAGCTGGTTTTGGAATCAGGCCTACAAGAACACAGAAGTATTTTCCTTGCAAAGGCTTTTTGTGTGTACTAGAGGCCAGGCTCTTGAACTGGCAGGGGGAAAAAAAAAAAAAAAAAAAAAGATGCTTATCCAATATTATTTCTTCAATGAATTCTCTTCAGGGCTTCAGGCAATTTAGAGAAAGATGCAGCTACTGACAGAACAATGAGAGAAGAATATATTGGGAAAAGATTTGAGCCTCCTAACTTTATGTACCTGTCCATTTAGGAGTAAAATTTCTTCAGACTCCTTATATAATCAAAGATATGCAAGTATTCTTAGATTATTTTAATTATCTTTCTCTTTCTGCAGTGAGTGCATAGAGGAGAGTAAATGATGATTTTACTCCTAAGACTGGTCTCTATATTACACACCTGAAGATGGGCCTGGGTTTATTCTAAGAAATATTTGTCACACCGGGAAGATGATTACTGGACAGAAAGCCTGGGAGATGGGATGTCCGCAAAGTAAAAAATCATGTTCTCCAAGCAGGTAAATTACTGGGGTTGGAATATAAAATTTGGACTCAAGTATTAGGAAAGATACGAATCAAAATCTGAATGAATGATGGACAATACAACTGCAGTACATTAATTATACAAAACCAAGATTTTATCATGCTGACCTGCAAAGTGAAATACCATGCCAAGAACATGTCCCATAACACTTTCTGGTCGTCTTGAAAGACAACATTCAGCTGCTGCTCTTAATACTTCAATAACTAAAGTAGCAGCTATCAGCCTGACAAGGCTCCAGCCCTGCTGATGGTAGGTGTTAAAATGATGCTCACTTCAGCTTCGCATGTTTGTTTGTTTAGCCTGGAAATTACATGCCTGAAAGTTGACATTAAAACAACAGGATTAACACTGAAAAGTGCAGTTCTCAGGGATAGTAATGCCAGAATTACAAAGAAGTTTGCTGCTGAGCAATTCAGACATGATTGGTAGCTTTCCTGGGCACATACAATAACAAAACTACAGGTTTCTGGTGAAGATTTAGGTGCCTGTTGTTGCCTAAACACTAGCAGGTTACTTAAACAGTAGGCAGGGTTTTTGTGGAGCGCATTGCTAGAGTTAAGTGTCTAATTTGGGTGCCTGTGTCCATCTGTATAGCTGGATATGATTCTTCAAACAGGTGGTTTTAAGGGGTGGTAAAGTGGACTGAAGCAGTTTCTATACTGTCTTTCCTGGAAGTGCAGTATATTCTCTCTTCAAGTAGAGGGTTATACTCACACTCCATTAGCAGACTGTTAACTGCTTGGAGAAAAGATGAGAACGACACATACTTCAGGTTATCTACCAATGGCCAATGTGCCAATAAGCAACACTAGAACTGTTTCTGTTTTCTCTCCCTGTAGGACACATGTGAAAACACAAATAAAATTTGGAGTTAGATATTAACCCTCTAATCTGCAAACAAGTGATGCACACAGCTATGGACTGGCAAGGCTAATGACAAGAACCATGTACATAGGGGATATTCCTTTTTATCTTTAAATTCAGTTGTGTAACGGTAGCATAGGCCCAGATTATATACAGCTCTATGCCAGATTGTACAAATCACCCATTGCTCAGCAGAATTATAGAAAAACTTGAGAAAACAGGATATGGACAGTAAATATCAAATAACTTTTTTTTTTTTTTTTTTTTTTTCTCCTACGGTATCTCATGCATGAATGTGAGATACTACAATCTCTCCTAGATAAAAATTCAGGAATATCATATGGTCCAGTGCTGTTGGTTGGGTACGTTTAGACTTCATATCTTGCTGCCTGTTATTTTTTTGTGAGTGAGTAATCTATAAATACCAATGAGCTGTAGTCCATTTTCTACTAAAGTAAAATGGAAAAATCACATTCATTTTTCATGAGATATACATTCTACAAGTTCTGCTGGAGAATAATTGCATTGAATTAGATTGTTTCTGCAGTTACTGACTTAAATAAAATCTATGTATGCAGATGACCTTTTTACATTACATTGTAAAAAATGCATGTCAAATTAGAAATGGTTCAGCTTTTCTAAAAATTCAAGATCCATTGCATAAATTATTTAACAAATATTTAACACTGTTCCTCAGATTTCAAATATAGATGAATGTATGATTTATATATGAGAGAAAGAGAGAGAGAGATTGAGAGAGAGAAGAGCTAAAAGTTAAACTTTTCAAGTAAAATTTAGAGGATTTATTTTGAAATATTTACCCAGGTTTCTTCAGTAAAGGTATGCCACTGTTCAAAAGTAATGACTGTAGACAAGAATGTTGGCAACCTCCCACACTGAGTTGACAAATATTTTTCTGAAGGATAGATGAGGAGCAGGGGATTGTTAAAACTACTATTTAAATTCATTTCATAAAGCTTAATGGAAGACATTCAAGCTATGGTATGAGTACAAAACTCCAATTATATTCCCACTTGCTCTTGTGCTAGAACCTTTCTTTAGAAATGAGCAAGGAGAAGATACAGCTGAAGTTGTAGGCTTGATTTGCTTGTTTTTATGTAATACAAACTTTTAATATGGTGCACATTGCAAAATGAAAAGAAATAAAAATTGCCATATGCAGAATGGATCAATACAGAGGGACAGGCTGAAAGACTGCCGTGTCAGATATCTGAATCTGGGGAGCAAGAATAAGGCTGTTTTATTTTTTTTTCTCTGATTTATCTTCCATTCTAGAATCACTAATAATTTTCCCAAGCTCACTATGAATAAGATGCACATATTCCCTTCTCTGTTGTGCTCTGGTACGGCCTCACCTCCAGTACTACTGTGTGCAGTTTTGGGCACCACAACATAAGGACATAAAACTAAAATAGAGTGTCCAAGGGAGGTCTACAAAGATGGTGTACGGTCTGGAGGGTAAGATGTATGAGGAGCAGCTGAGGTCCCTTGTTTTGTTCAGCCCAGAGGAGGCCGAGGGGAGGCCTCATGGCGGCCTGCAGCTCCCTCACGAGGGGAGCGGAGGGGCAGGCGCTGAGCTCTGCTCTCTGGGGACAGCGACAGGACCCGAGGGAACGGCATGGAGCTGGGACAGGGGAGGGTCAGGCTGGGTGTTAGGGAAAGGTTCTGCACCCAGAGGGTGGTTGGGACTGGAACAGGCTCCCCAGGGCACTGGTCATAGCACTGAGCCTGCCGGAGTTCAAGAAGCGTTTGGACAACTCTCTCAGACGTGTGGTCTGATTTTTGGGTGGTCCTTTGGAGACCCAGGAGTTGGACTCGGTGATCCTTGTGGGTCCCTTTCAATTCAGGATATTCTATGATTCTGTGAATCTTAGCACCATAACTTTCAGTTTGAGGTGCTGAAGCCACACATTCCAGCTGAGCCCATATGGCCTCAGTTACACTTTCTGTGCCACCGTTTTGTCTCCATGAGATGTTCCCACAAACATCTTTGCGTATTAGTGACGGAAATAATTAAATAAAACTGATGGATAAAACTGATGGATGCAGAGTTGTTATGGAAGACAGTTTCAAAGTGTCTTTTTCTTCTACAGGTGACATAGTTTGAAATAAAATGTCATCTATAAAAATAGTTTCAACAGAAAACAAATTATTTAAGTGAGAAGATACAGGTGGGGATTTTGTCCTCTCCCATATTTTGGTATGGAATCTGCAAGAAATTTAATACTGAATTTTCTCAATGTGATTTTTCCAAGGATGCCTATAGCAGATGAAATGCCGTATGAACAGATCCTTTAGCTCAAACCAGCATGGGTGACTCAGAATGGGATTCACACCTACTGAGATGTCTCTCTGAGCCACTCTCTGGTCAATGGAGATCAAGCCATCCCAGACAACAGAACTGGGGATCTCCTGACCAGAAACAAGGTAAGCTCACTTTAGAGGAGCTGAAGAGCTCTTCAGAGTCTGTTTACTAGATATCCACTGACAAAGAATAGGAGCTCAGACCCAATTCAGTTGCCCACATGCAATGTCCAGTGTCCCTCGAGATGCTCTTGCTATCTGGAATAACCATACTAGACTGGCATGTGCAACACAGAATGTAGGGAAGACCCACAAACAGCTTTCTGAAGCAGCAGCTGAGCCCAAGCAAGGCAGTCTGCATGGCTTTCTAGTGACATTTCAACAACTCAGTTTGGCTCTAAGGCATCAGGGATGTCACACGGGCTAGCAGTTAATAGATGGAGTTGATGGGGAGACTTGTCCCTTTTAGAGCAACACCTGGCAGCAAGGCTGGTTGTTTTAGGGCTATATAAAAGGCACCAAACACATTTAGGCAACAGAACCAAGCTTTTAGCATGCCTGTGGACAAGTATACAGTTACCTAAACGTAAGTGTCTTAGGAACTGACTTATACCCTCATTGTATGCTTAACAGACAATAGACATCTTGCTTACTGATATTTTCCTTTACAGTTGCCTCATACTTATTGCATTCAGAACCAGTAGAGAACATATCCTGAAACCAGTAATGTATCATAAACAGCTCCCATTACATAAATTTTTCCTCATCCACTGTATCAGTAATCAATGTGAGTTTTTTAATATCAGACAGAAAAAAAAATGCAGAGAATTATGTTATCAAAAGTAATTCTCTGAAAATCCTATTTTTTAAAATCACAGTGTGTTAGTAGTAGTTACTTCTAGTTAGTCTCCAATAATAAAGTAGTAGCACAAGAGGTGCTGCAACAATTATTCATGATGATTGATAATGGCATGATTCTGGCAACCTCACACATGTTGACTGATATGTTGCTCTGTATACTGTCCTAGTAACAACCGGTCATTATACAGATTAAAGTACAGTTCAAAGTGCGTGAGATTCTTGAAACATTCCCTAAAAAAAACAGAACAATGCATTCTGTATATCTCGTTCTTAAGTAATAGAAGTCAGGACAAACATTTCATCTCACTAAGAAATCAGAGTTTGGCTGTTCAGACCAAAAAGTTTATTGTACATAGCAGAATTTACTTACTGATTGACAGGAACTCACAAATCTTTGCAGTTACAAACAGAATATTTTCACCTACTTAGAGTGATGTGTCAGTACTACAGGAAGACTTTGACAGTTTTATGTTTTTCAGTTTTTCTTTGATTTTTTTTTCCTTTATGACAATGTCTTTCAAAAACTTTAAATTATAATTTTTCCTCCTGACTACTCCCCTTTAAAAGTAGGGCAAATGTTGCCTTTCTTCTCTGACTTGCTGTGCCTACATTTGGAGGCAGGGAAAGAGAGATCTTTCTGAAGGATAGATGAGTGCCTATTTCCATATTTGAAAACTATTACTACCATTCTGTTGATGAATGTAGAAAGAGACTTTTCAGATATCCTGAAGACTTGCATCTATCCTTCTTACATCATCACTGCAAAGCTACACTTTTCTAACAGGAGTTGCAATAATGTTTTAGTTTTGCCTACTGCAGCATAGGTGTTCAAGGAAAAACTAGCAAAAGCACATGATTACCATGAGCTAATTAAGTCTTGCATCTTAAGCTGAAACTATAGTTTAATACTGTTTACAGTCTTCATTGCTGAGAATAAATTTCATTAGCATGGGAAAACAGTGAGATTCTAGTTCAGACCTTACAGGAAAAAAAATAATAAATAAATAAATAAATTGCTTATCTGCTCCAAGACTTTTGCAGAAAATCAAACTCTAGATTATGGATTTATCAATTTTTCTCCAGCTGGTTAATATTTAGATATGAAATTGAATTCAGTATTTTGGCTTAATACAGAAAAAAAGGTAAATTCAACTATGTAATATTTTTTTGTTTTCTACATGTATAATTTTATTAGTCTATACAGTGCCTCAACTTGCAAAAAAGTTCCATGTTTTGGGACAAGGAATAAGACCTCACATCTGCCTGTCTAGAGTCATGGCACTGTTGCCATGATTATACATCTAGCTGTCATCAAGCTGCACTTGAAGAGATGTTCTTTCCTTTGTGGGGAGATACACTGGATGATCTAATAGGTCATTTTCTATTCCTAACTTCTATGGCTCAATGAATAATAAATAATATTACTGTGTATATGTAATGTCTTGTTCCAGCAATAAAATATCACCCACAAGACACATACACTACCGAGATCGTGATATAATGCCTCAAATGTTCAGACATAAGATCGATTTTATCAAAAACAGGGTAATTTTTCAATTCTGTGGGCCATATTTAACATTGCTGCTGCTCAACAAATCAATTTGGTTTTCCCCACAAATTAAAAAATAGGGAACGTGAGTTATAAGAACAACAAAGAGAATCCTATGAACTAAAACTCTTTTTCTATTTTGCTTCAGAAAGCATGATGCAGATAATTATCTGCAATACTCTCTGTTCTATACAGAAGAGAAAAAAAAAAAAAAGGTCTTAGTACGTATACAAAGTTAAGGACAGAACATATTATTTATATTATAGCTGCCCAGAATGTAACTAAATCTTTCTCACGTTCCATGGTTGCAATCTGAGTTTGGATAGGTACCTAGAGAAATTAAATGCTTTCCCCAATGCTGATAAACTGGAGCAGAGGCGAAGAAGAATAAATACATATTTGAGAACAGCAGAGAGTCCAATTAGATAGCTACAGTGGTCAGATATGTCTTTAGGAGGACACTGGGTTTCTGTTTCCACACACCTTACTTAAAACAGCTCCTCAGATAAATCAGAAGTGTAACCTCTGCGGGGTTTTGCTATAATACAGAACAAAAGGAGAACAATCCCAGCAGTTAACAATGTTTGGCAGTTAATCAAGTCTCTGAATTCTGCTGGACACGAGGCAAAGAAAATATTATTTCTATTCTAAAGATAAACAATACTTAAGAGGTTATATAGTTTCTGCTGTTATCACAGTCACCAAAGTCTCTGTCATAAATCCTGAATGAAGTCCAAGGAAAATCTATACTATGACTTCCATGTCATTGTACTAGAATAAAACACAGATGTATAGGTAGCGTCCCATCAGCCACATAATCAAAAGGAAGTACTGTGCCAGGGGTTCTTTATAGCTTCAGGTGGAAGAAAAAAAGTGAATTGAGATCCAGCTCTCCAAAGGATCAAGATTCCCAGAAGAATGTTTCTTCATATTTTTTTTTAATGAAATATACAATAGCAAAAGCTTCAAGCCGTAGAAAGCAATTTATTAATGTCGCTGATAAAATGCCAATGAAGGAATGATTTCTTCATGCTACAGCTAAGGGAAAATAGCTTCTTCCCAGAGCTGCACAAGCAACTTTCAAACAGTATAATTACAAAATGTTACTCGTTCTTATTTGAGAATTCCTGTAGCGAAGCCACTTCAGCCAACTGACTTGTTTGCTTTTGCAAATGAATTTCAGCCTATTTGTTGCAATATACAGGTCATTCTGCATACTCTCATAAATTTGATATTTGAAAATCAAGCTATATAATTATCTGTATAAATTACGTGATGTTTCTGTATTCTGAATAGAAATTTGTTTAATTATCTTTCCCCAAGCTAGATCTAAATCAGAGAAATTTCATTTAATGATTAGCTACATCAGACAAAAGGCTAAGACAGGAAAACCAACAAAAAAAATCTCATCAATTTACATTAGAATCATAGAATATCCTGAGTTGGAAGGGACCCACAAGGATCATCGAGTCCATCTCCTGGCTCCACACAGGTCTACCCAAAAATTCAGACCATATAATTAAGAGCACAGTCCAAAAACTTAACTTTCTTAAACTCTGACAGGCTTGGTGCTGTGACTACATCCCTGGGCAGCCTGTTCAAGTGCGTGACTACCCTCTCTCTCTACATTAAAAATAATGAAAAAGAATCATCTAAAAATTAAAGATTATTTAAAAAATATTTTTTCATTATTATTAATACTCATTTAATAGTTTTCCAACTCAAGTAAAATAATATACTGTTTCAAATGGCAGAACTGTTGATGAATTTTAATTTCTTTCATGTGCTAAACACTGCATTTTAATCTCCTTCTTGTTATCTCTATGGCCTACAACTTTTTTCCAAACTATAGAATGGTTTCTAAAGAAAAAGGCCAAAGGTTTCTGTGCCCCATATCATCTAGGTGAAGTTTTTTAGAAAGTTAAAATTTTCTCTCCCATCGAATAATGACAGCAAATCATGTCTTTGTGTAGTAAAAACACTAAACCAGAACTCAAAACCTCATTTCAGCTCTGCAACAGACTTCAGCTTAAAGTAGATCAACTTAGATCTACACACTATAGTTTCCCCACTTCTAGAAAGGAGTAGCATCATGGCCTCACTTTTAGTTTGTACAAGTCACTTGGACTCTAAGTTCACCTGCACAATGAATTTTTTCAATATACACGTCCCATGTTAGTTTAATGAGAACTAAAATCCATTTGTAGCTTCTGAGTACTACTGTAATTAAGTAAATGATTGGATTCAATCTACCTTAAGACTCACCTAATCTTGAATTTTGTCAGCTATAAACTGCAGAAATCTAGCACAATCCTGATTTCTCAGTTGTGCAGACTACCTACGCCAAAATTCATTACATTCACTGCATAGTTCCATCGATAGCTTAGTACATCAGAAGTTCTTTTGCTCTGTGGCTATAACACTTATCTCCCATTTGAAACTCCATGATAATCCAGCTTAGTCTAAAATATGACTACTAAAATAATGGAAAAGACTAAAAAAATCTGTATGAATAGAAATACAGAATTATCCTTATATACAACAAAATAGAGCATGTATTTGTGATTTGAGGATGTCAAAATGTACAGTTATACTCTCTACTTTTACTTATATTGATTTTAAATTTCATTGACTGGTAATATAAAACAATTCCTATTGACAAAATGAATGAAGCTTATGCTAAGTTTTGAACATGAGTACACCACAAATAATCTACACTAATGGCTTTAGTGAATCAAACCAGATAACTCCATTCATGTCCTTGTCTTCAAGCCAAGAAATTTCTGTAGGAGTCCATGAACTGAAGCAGAACAAGGAACATGATATCTGGTCTGGTTTCATGGGATATTCATCTGCTGAGAGCAAGAGAACTTCAGAAGAAAAGAAGGAGGGGGAAAATGGATGTTATTCCATAAAACTTGTGTTAATACACATTTTTAGAATGCATTCCAATCCTGTGTGCCCTGCAAAGTGACTAGCAGCTTTTTTTTCTAATGAAAATATGTACACTGCAGTGTTGTGGTAGGGTTTTGCACTGTTTTGGGAGGAAATTCTTTGGCAGGGTGGTGGTGGTTGTGTGTAGTTTTTGCCCAGATGTAACACTTGTTGTTTCTTTGCTTTAAGGAAGGCAATATCAAAGTAATATCTTTACACATAAGGCAGAAATTCATGAGATTTTTGATAATCTCCGTTTCCAGGAGGGATTTCATTCCATGGTCACAAGCCAACTCCTGCTTAAATTCTGTCTTTCAGAGGCAATTTTTACACTCACAACTCTGCTCTTGCTGCACAGACAGTCAAGGATACATAGAAAGAGAGAAATTATCAGTAGCAGTTGGCCATCCCAAAATCAGGTGCTAACTTGACAATAAGTGAGTCTAATTTGAAATTCCATGGAAAACCAGCGATGACAAAAACAACTACTGCTGTAATGTGCTTTCAGAAGAAAAGTAGCTTTCACTCACTGTTAGGAGCCTGACTTCAGAACCAGAATAGAAATCAGTGCCAACAGCTCACACCACGTTCCTCAGCCAAGTGGTAGGAGAGAAGTGTTCAATGGCTGCATGTCCCAGCTGACCAACAGAGAGCAACATGCAGGGAGTGTGACCACTCCAAATGGCCACTCAGGCAGGCAGCCGTGCCTCTGTACGAGATGTATCAGGAAGGCATCCATAAGTCCACTCTAACTGTGGATTAATCTGTAGATATGTGCCTTCAAACAAAGACTAAATTGTGCCTTCAGATTTTTAAGTATTTCTTCTCTACTTCATCCTACTGTTCTTCACCATGAAACAGATCTTTCTGAGTACATGTTCCAAGCACTGAACCATTCAGAAAATGAAGGTGGTAGAAATGAGTATCATCTGTGTATTTCTGGCACCTAAGTCCTGATCATCTCAACAATTTACCTAAAGCATAGTGCTTATTAAAAAGATTAGAAGAACCAGGATTCTACTACAAGTTAGGAGTCCTGTTTTGCATTACCACTTTCCAGCTGTCACTCTTTGCAGAATGAGTCAGAACACTTTACACTCCTAGACTCCTTCTATTTCTCTCAAATGTGAGAACAGTATTTCATGGTCAATGCTGAATGTGCAGTGGTTCCCAGGACTTGCGAGTGTGGATATCTGTCTGTGGAGCACTGAAAGGACGAAATCATTCATCAGTGCTACTAAGTTCCACAGCCTGGCTTGTATCCACATTCCTCACCCAAGTTTGAGATTTCAGTCCAATACTTGAGCAGAAACACAATTTCTATTAACATAGAAAACGATATAGCCAGTGATTTAGTTCTGTACACAAAAAAATCTATACTGACTGTAGGCAAATATTTTTCAATATAGTATCTATAATATATTGCTGGTAAGAAAAAGCAAAAGACATGAAAGAATCATGCAACCCTTGGCCATGATAACGCTTGACTGCAGGCTAAGGAAATCCTCACACTAAAAGTCTCCACAAGCTTAAAAGTCTTATTGTGAATATCCTATATATCCCATGGAATAAATGCTTTTCCAGTAGCCCAGAAATATTGGCTTTATGTGCAATCAAAGACCACTGTTTTTGTTTGTTTGTTTGTTTTTTCTATTTATTGTCAATGTTTGCTTGCTCACAATGATAAGAGAGCAGAACACACTGTCGTAGTTGTTATTTGAAATTCTGGTTTAGGACAGGAACACATTAAAGTAAAGCCAGAAAAAGTTACTTGTTTTTCTATTTCTATTTGTATAAATCTCTTTCTGTCTGGGATTTTAGCTAACCTCTGTTTCTTACAATTTCCCAAAGTAGACAAAACATCAATCATGAAAAGTGAGCACCTGGTATGAAAGCAGTTTAAGACAAGCCATACTTCAGAGGACTAGCAGATAATAGCTATCATAAATTAAACTAAGTAAGGAAAACTTTGTCTTGTTTGCTTATACTGTAGACAGAGACTAGATACTAGATACTAGACAGAGAGCTAGAGGATCTGTGCTGAAATATATATATATATATATATATTTGAAAATAGATTGCCTCCCCTTTTTAAAAGGTCATCTATGGGAATTAATGTCCACTACGGCAAAGAACTCAAACAAAGATAGATTCTAAGGAGCTGCTTTGCAGATTACTTTTTTACATACTGGAATTATCATAACACTTAGAAAAGCTGAATCCTGCTACTGAGATAAAATGAAATTGTCTAGCGGTCTCAAGGGAGGAGATTTCTTTGCAATCAATCTGACAATGGTAGTAGCTACCTATTATTCCAAACATAATAAAATGATTATGGAACTCCTTTACCGAGGATTTCTGTCAGCCACTCATGGTTCTTGAAGATCCCACAAAAATTATAAGTAGATGCATGGCCGCTAACTCCAGGGATTTGCACCATATTAACTGGTCCAGATTAATTTCTGTGGAGAACATAAATAGAGTCCACTCTGCATAAAGAGACCAGAATTTGTAACTCTGTAGGTAAAGCTGTCAATTATCCTTAACCGAGTTAGAAACATGAACCAGCAGAATAACAGGTAGGTGACTAGAGCTGCAGATATGCTAGATATGAATTCTGTGAGGTGCCTATTTGTATCTCCAAGTTCCAAAACCTCTTTAATAAGCTGGTTCATAGCCTCTTTGAAACAAAGTTGAAATATTGCCAAAAATTCAGCTATTACTTTCAAACTTTTACTTAAATAAACTAGCCTGGTTTTCACAAGGTCCAACAGAAAAATAATGAAAATTTCCAGGCAAAAAAAAAAGCAAGCAATAAAACATGTTATCACAATTCACAGTTCATTTTCACATTCTAATATAAACGGGTTTCATATATATATATTTATATATATATTACTTGTGTAGTCATAGATGTAACACACCTGTATAAAGCACTTATACTGATGAATGTTCTTTGGAACCACTATGATGGTAAGAGCAAGAGCTGGGCTGTTAGCACCTCAGCACTCTGAGTGCTCTTTTTTATGTGTTGAACCCTCATGTGAACAACTGTGTAACTACATAACTATCATAAGATCTTTCCAAGGAAAAAGAGATGCACAAGAAACAACAGAAATCTCACAAGCTGAAAGCTGATCACTCTAATCCAGCTGCCAAGATTTTCAATGCATATAGTTTAGTTAAAGCTAAAACTCTGCAGTGTAAAATTTGTCCAAGATGAATTCAAAGGCTAATGCATTTTTATTTGTTTATTTCCAAGAGTTATGTGGATATTTAATTCCGGAACACTTACTAACAAATAGGAGATACATTCTAAATTTTGAATGTAAAGTCATAGTAAAACTTTTAAAAGTTGCTTAGCTTACAAATACTAGCAAACTTATCTCTGGCATCTACATTTAACAGTGTTTAGTAAATCACTAAACAATTTATGGACAAGCTCTTGGGTGACTTAAGACAGAGGCATCGCAAAAATTTACAAAAAAATGCAATGAAATTTACAAAATAATAAAGCTTTATCACCATAAACACATTTCAGCTATTTATCTTGGTACTTTCTTGATCCAGTCAGGAGTTACAGAAAGATAGCTTATTAGCAACTTAACTATGTGAAATGGCACAAGGGGCAGTGGAAACAAGACGCTACGCAACAATAAAACAAGCTCTTTGCATTCTTGATAGGCAGACATGGCTCTATGTTACCACCACAGCAAAAGGGCAGAACTATTGCAATCTCAAAATAAGTTATTTCTATTCACTTCTTTCTGCAGCTAACACTGATATAGAAATATTTCAGTAAGCTGCTTGTTTCAAAATGAGGAATTGACTCTCTTGGAGAAAGTAGATAAGGTGAAAAAATAGATTTGTCAATATTTTTCAGAATCCTTAGTAAAAGTAGTAAAAGTTACCTACTTCTAGAGAGATCAGTTTCAAATTAGAAAGGATTTAGAATTATGTAATTATAGGACACAATAGTCCAAATAGTAATTTTTTTAATTACGTCTGTGAAGACTCTGGTATCTGAGGTTGTAATGATTGTCTGATATATCAAAAAGCTTTTTCAAATAAGGTTCCCTTCAGAAACAGCTCGTTTGAGCTCCATTCAGAAATTTCTTCATTTCTAGGACCTTTTTCCCAGTCCTCTGCTTCAGGGAGTTCTTGGAAGACCTCCCTATAGAAAAAGGGATTTTAATTCTTCTCTTCTTACAAACAAAGCAGAATTTGGGGGAAATCTGGGGGGTTGAAACTAAGTGATCTTTAGGGTCCCTTCTAGCCCAAACCATTTGATTATTCTATGATCTTATTTTTAACATATGTTGGTCTTCTAAGAGCTTCTTAGAGCTTCTAAGAATGAAAAACCAGTTGGGAAATCAGTTTTCCAGAAAATTCTACTTCCTAATCATGAAGACAAAGGGTTACTAGAATGATTGGATGGGAAGCCGTAGTGTGTCTTTCATTCAATACTTTTAAGAATAGGTACGACAAAAATCTGTCCACAATGAAATAGCGATCAGACCCTAGTATGTCAGGTTGGAAGACTGTTTATATAAATTCTAACGGTCTCTGCCAGCCTAGTTTTTTTCCTAATTCTATGTACTTAGCGCTCACTTTTAACTATGAAAAAAAAATATGGTGTCATATTTAAAGTTCTTGTCTTTACATGAAAGGTGTTAAGGCATTAGTGTGAACCGATCATGTACAAGAAATTGCAAGATATTTTGTTTGCAGTTGTTTTGGGATGGTAAGAAGTGTGGAGAGACTTCAGTAAAATCTGAATATAGAATTCAAATTTCATATTTAAAATTCTAGTTAGCCATTTACAAATCAAAAATAAATAAATAAATAAGTCCTATATGCCCTTCATTCAAACCTTGTTTTGCTTTCATCTTTTGACTGTCACAGTGATGTAAGCAGTTGCAAAGGTAACATGACTTCAAAAAGAAAGTTCTGACATAAAATTGCTGCTAAAACAGAGACAAAAGAAAAAGTCTGCCGGAAACTGAAACTGGGAAACAGAATGCTTAAGCGTGGCTGAATACCTCATATGGGGGGCAGCCTGAAGATACCACTCCATTGGTAACAATCAAATAAGAAACATACATTGCTAAAGCAAGGGAGGGCTGATTTACTGCCTGGAAAAAAGGGGGAGGGGGGGGGAGGATCAATGCAAGCACTTGTTGCTACCTAAGTGGTGGTGTCGATGATATAGAAAAGTCCCAGTTTTTACCCCAAAACGAGCTTCTCTCTCCAAGAAACTTCCCAGGCTGCATGTACTCCTTCCTTCCTTTCCTCCTTCTTCTTTGTTCCTATTCCACTTTAAACAGGCTGAATCTTCACTGAAACATTGGGTTAACTCTGTGACTTGATGATGTCAACAACTAAACTCTGTAACACTCCACGCACAGTGATGTGGATCAACTTTGAACTGCAATTCTGTACATTACTTTATTCTTCTTTTGGGCCCATTCCTGGGGGTGGTAGTTTTCTTTTGATAATATATATATATATATATGTATATATTGGACCTGTTTGGTGGTCTGTTTTCTTTTTCTAATTGTTAGGGAGTTTGTTGTTTCAGTAACTGTGATTATCCACAGAACACTTAGTCACTTTTTATTCACTGTACAGAGAATCAGGGGGTCAGGTGTGGGGAAGGAAGAAAGAAGGGTAAAAGAGTCAGGAGTAAGGGCACGTCTAGCAGGCAGGACACACAGCGGGATAGGGTTGTGGCACAAAGATGAAATGGGAAGAGTAACTTTTCTTCTTTGGATATGGGGGAACCCCTAAAGAAACACACGCTCCAGTTTGAGTGAGGCCTAACCAAGGCATGGAGCAGCTGGCTTCCCAGAGCAGAACAGATGCAAAGGCCTGTCCTGCCAATGACAGAGGTTGCAGACACAACAAAAATCTATGAATGGTGTCAAATAGTGAATTTCAAGCAAAATGCACAAAATGTAACAATGTGCATTTTTGCAAATCAAGGTAGACAGAGCTAATCCTTCCTGCACAAATTACAATTTACTTAGGAGTAAGATATACGCATTTTGAAAACAGGGACTAATGAGAGAACAGGAGGACATTCACAACTAAAGAACCCGTTCTCCATCTGCATATAGCCTTTAAAAGCTTATTTCTACAGGGTAAAGGCATCATCTTTCTGAAGAAGTGAAATTTAATTTTATATCCAAGAGATCTTGAAGAATGATTACACAAAGAATCAAACAGAATTCCAGACATATGCATGGTGTCAACCTTCTGGAGTTGGCAAAGCTGGGTTGACCTGTCATGCTTCTTACCATATTTGAGATTCTGCCACACAGGCTTATCATCAAAAGAGGCATTTTGCATATATCCCCAAAATCCATGGACAAGAAGTGTGCTAACTGGTCTATAAGTCTTTTAAATTGTAATTGAACTGTCTAGTGTAATGAATGAAGCACAGAATAATGTGAATTCTCTTTGTGTTTGTTTATTCAGCCTGTCAGCCTGGTTTTGGTTCACTTAGTGTTAAAGAATTGTTTACAGGCAAATTTCTCTATTAATGCCCATATAGTTTCTTTCTAGTTTAACTTTTGAATGCTTAGCACTCCTTCAGGCACAAGACTCATTACAGTGCTAGACTAATAACTGAAGGGGTTTTCTTTCTGTCATTGTTCTATCTAAATAAATAGCTGGAATAATTCTAGAATGCTATGTATTAGATTAATGACAGTCATCTATGAATGATTTTTTTCCTTACAGTAACTTAACATTTTCAGTAAGTTTCAGGACGAAACATCAGTCAAGTGCCCCCCAAATCTGCTTTGAACAACAATCTCACCAACTTCTTCAATACCTGAGGAAAAGAATGTTGTTTTTTCTTTTATTCCAAAGCATTCACTCAAAATGTTTTTCTGATAAATTAATATTTGACTGTGCTGTTTATTCAGTTTAAATACATGACAAATTCAGCCATAAGTAAATAACTGTAAACAAATATTTTGCAATTAAACATATGCAGGCACATGTATGTTTACTAAAGATATTTCTGGAGACCCAATTTGTCCTACATAAACAGAGATTCCACTATAACTCAAGTATACGGCCACTTTATCCTTTGAACATGAACCAAATCTCACCACGGTCAAGAGGAAGCTTCTGTGGCCTTTCAGTCATTCTCCTGAACTTTAATTGTGTTTGTAGAGATTCATTTGGGGCTTACAGGGATAGAAATCTATCACTCCTGCTCTATAACACACATGTCCCTAGAGCAGTACAAATTTTCTGCACATTCACAGTTCTGGTCTTCCAGACAATATAATATCATCTGGCAGTATTTACATACAGAAATAAAAGAGTGAAGTTGGTTTTATTGCACAAACACCCTTATTAAGAAGCCTAAAAATGGACCAAGATTGTTCCAGTAGCTCCATACTTGCAAGAATTCAGTTAGGGATTCTGCTTTGTAGCAATTTAAAAAATGTATACCTAAGGTTAAAAAAAAAAGGGGGGGTGGGGTGGGGAATAGACGTAAGCAACCACCCAGAATATCCTTTGTTTTAAAAAGCCTATGAAATGATTTATTATTGTTTTTGACAAGCTTTAGTTAAAAAGCATTGGATGTAAAACATACCTACCTGCCTATATATCTATCTGTATTTTTATCTGTAAGTTGGTTCTAGATTACACTTCAAATCAATGAATGGATTTCTAAACAGGAGATCTGGATCCCCACTTTCCATCATTTCTAATGAAATAAGGCATCTGGATGATGAAGTCTTAATCCTCTACAGAAACAATCAAATGATTCTTTCTGACAGAATGGATTATAAGGCCAATGAATAAAGTTTTTTCCTCTGAATTTTGGAAGAAATTTTTCCCTATGGATTGCCATATCAAGTAGGACAGCATCCAGGAATGTTTGGAGTTTATCAGACTGTGTGAGGTTCAGGTTATTCATGGTCTTTTTAAAATATGCAATGAAGGTCAAGGGGAGATAGGAGCCCATTTTTTTCTAAAGCATTCCATCTCTCACCCTCACTAAGCAGAGCTGCAGAATTTCAGATTTCTCTCTCTGTTCATGGACAGGCATAAAATAAGAAAGTTCAGCCCTGACACAGATGTGTCATTTCATCAAAGTTCCACAAGAAGAAAGATCTTATAGAGGGAGTAAGTGGATTCCAAGCTGGCCAAATAAATCCAAAATTCACATGGTTGCTCCAGATGGAGCAAGTTTAACATGAAGAAGGTTGGGTGCCAACTTCACAGACAAATACAATGTACTTATCTCTCAGGAGACATCAGGGTGCAGTCAAAATGCATCCAATAAAGAGGTATTAAATGACACCCTCTTTATCCCAGGACAGAAAAGATCTTTCATTTGATAATTCCTTTTGGTCAGAAGAAACCAACAGAATACATGGATATCTTAGACAACGTACCGAGTTTCAAGCTTTATAGGAAGAGTGCCTGTGGTTCACAATGGTCAAGGAGCACGTCTTGAAACCTGCCGGTTCCACAGAAAACATAGAAGGAATATAAAAAGAGTAAAATAATAATAATAACAATAATAGTAACAATAATAATAATAATAATTAATGATAATAAAAATACCCCCTAAGAAACATAAATAAATTTTAAAGTTCCTTAAATAAGAAAGAAGACAGAAGCTGCAGAAGAGTAGGCCATTGCTTGTAAGCCAGAGGAAATGCTAAAAATTATCTAAAAGACTGTAAGGAGCTGGAGGCTTCAGAGCTGTACCCTGACTTTTTATACCATGTTTACTTCACAGAAATGAAGTAAAACATGAATAAGGTCCTATAGGTACTACTAAAGCTGGAAATTTATATGAATGTTTGTATACTTACGCTATGAACAAGATAAATGAAACCACTTGAAGAAAAGAAATGTTTATACCTGAGAAGGATGTTGAGAAAACAGCTGGACTGGAGAATGTTCATCTACTCTTAAAACATCTGTGATTAACAGGTCATGGTGAAACTTGGATGTCAAATTCCAAGAACGTTTCACACTAATCACTTGTTACTGACACCATTACCACTGACTACAGGGAAGTAGCAGGATTAGTAATTCAGTATGGTGATGAATGATATACAGCCAGTGATGACACCTCTGCGTAGTACACAGACCCGATTCTTGGTTTTGCAAGACCAGAAACACTACTCGATATAATTGGCAAAAAGTTTAAAAGGAAGGAGGACAATAAGCTCAGAAGGGAACATGAGTGAGCCAGTTGAAATATGCTCAAGAGTCTGCAACTAGAGTTGTTAACAAAGAAGCTGGAGACCAAAGGGTATATTGCCTTATTCTTAACAAAATACATAATGTCCTACAATTGAACTCTGAAAAAAATAATTAAGCTCTGAGTTCTTCTATGACTACAGTTGCCAACACATTTGGTTCCTGGCATATATTACAAGGCAAGCTTGGGGGGGAATCTGCACAGCCCCCTCTTAGTACTTTTAGAAACATGGCCTGGATAACAATGGCTGGTAAGGTAAGAGTGTGAGTGTAAACAGTATATATATATACTATATACATATACTATACATATTATATATGTGTAACACCCAAATCTGTCTGTTCTGAGCTGACGTTTCTCCCCAGACATGTAGCACTGATGAGGAAATTCACAATTACAAAGTTTACTTAAAACGACCATCAGCCCGATTAAACAGCAATAAGGGGATTACCAGGATAACATTAAGAAATGGAGGAGTCAGATTGAAAAGAATTACAAAAGAAGTATGACTAATTGTAGAATCGGGGAAAGAGACATGCAAACAAAGCAGTCAAAACTTGGCTTGACTGTGAATCCCATCCCAACCTTCAGTACAGGCATGAGCACGCTGGAGTTCATGTGCCAAAACTGAATACAAAAAAGGGATTTTTTTCTGAGATTTATTTTTCTGAGTGTTTAGAAATCACCACCTGTTTTGTCAAAGTCTGCAAGGTAGTATCTAGAGTTTGAAACAAAACCTGAAATAAAGCACAACGTTGGAGAAGAAATACTGTTCTGTTATGATTGTTCTTGCTCTGACATTCCCTCAGAAGGAAGCTCATAGCACAGTTTGATGGAACGAAAAACTCAGAGCAGGAGGTAGGTTTTCTGTCAAACAAATACAGAGGCTGTATATTTTGGACACATTTTTCCCTCTTTCTTTTTCCTTTTGGGAGAGCTCTGGTTCTTCTGACTCCATTCTTAGAATATTCACGTCAGAGGCATCTGACCTTTTTCTCAAGGTGAAGCAACCCAGTTTTCCCTCTTGTTCCTGTCCCAGGGGAATAAATGAGGTCAGCATCTCACTGGAAATGGGCTTTAGAGTTTGCAGAATATTTCCTCTGTTTAACAGACATTATAGAAAATTATTAAACAGAAAGATTAGATGAGATATGACTTCCTTTGTTGCAGATTTCTCTTCTTGTTTTCTCATGGAACACAATCACTTCTAAAAATAAACTTCTGAGTTGCAATTTGTTTTCCTGATCCTACAAACATATGTCTGAG